>NC_034412.1:16263615-16421003 GCF_002078875.1 Numida meleagris
CGGTCCTTTCTTCCTTCCCTTCTGCCTTGCAGATGGACATTCACACAGTGATGGAACCTGAGCAGGACACATGCCTGTCCTCAGCTCTCCAACTGCGCTCCCTGCTATACAGAACAGGGAAGCCAGCCACTAATGATACCCTTTTTTGTCCTCCTGGACCTGGGTAGCTCCTCAGGATCCCCCTGCCCGTGCCCCAACATTTTAGCCTGGTTTGCTGAGACCTGGTCTCACTGCAGGTGCTGGCGCTGGACATACTGATTACAGCGGCCCTTTGAACATTAGCTATGGAAATGGCTGACCGATGGGTATCCCACTGAGCAAGGGCCTGCAGGGAAGGATAGCAGAGGCAGCTTTTTCTTTGTTGTTTCTCTGCCTTGAAGATTGTCTTCTGGATGCACACTGAATGAGGCCACAAAATTCTCCTCCAACCATCCTGTGTCTGCACCTGGATAAGGTTCCAACCTAAGCATGAAGAAACCACATGCCCCACTGTGTAGTGCTTCATGGTCTTACAGGCAGCCTGACAATCCACAGCCTGACAATCCACACAGCATGGACAGAGGGAATTCCCCAGCACTCCCCATCTACAGACCCCAACAGGGACCTACACACAGATGGACAGTCTCCACAGACGTAGGCAGCTGTTCTCCATTCACCGTATGATGGAGTGAGGACCTTGAATACTGCACACATCAGCATCTTGAGGAAGCATATGGATGGTCTACAGTAGAACTTTAAAGATAAGGATGGAAAGAGAAGCAAAAAAAGAATGGATGGGCCCAATTGAGAAATACCAGAGAAACCACATCCAGAAAAAAAGGCAAGCACCATAACTGAGCATGCTCCTGAGACTGAGGCCGAAAGTTTAGGAGTGATGAATACTATCAGCCTTCCTCCCTTAACCCCCAGATGACCACCGAGAAGACGGGGAGACTGGTGATGGACCGTGCATGCTTCAAATGGGAGGTTATTTTGTTAATCAGTTCTAAGAAATATTTACCATATGAATGAAATTCTGGGAAAAAGAATAATATGTATGAGCATGACCAATAAGTGTAAACTGCACATAAGCCAGAGTGCACATATTGGGCAGAGCTATCCTGTATGTGCCCAGCACCGCAATAAAGGAACACCTGCTTCACACAACTCATTGGTACATCAGATTAACCTGCCAACGTTCTTGGCATCACTTAGCCATGTTGGAAAGCTATCACAGAATTAAAAAAAAAAAAAACTTTTTTAAACCTTCAAAATAAACTTTCTGATTCATAAACCTTTCCCTGCTTCTTCCACCTCATGACATGTATACTGCAAACTTGTGGGGGGCATTTACTTATTATCATCATCTCCTCATATTTATGCATCTGTAAATCACAGAATCATAGAATGCTTTGGGTGGGAAGGGACCTTTAAGATCATGTAGTTCCAATCCCCCTGTTGTAGGCAGGGGCATCTCCCACTAGACCAGGTTGCTCACAGCCCCATCCAGCCTGGCCTTGAATGCTTCCAGGGAGGGGGCATCCACAACCTCAGCAGGCAACCTGTTCCAGTGTCTCACCACCCTCACAGTAAAGAATTTCTTCCTAATATCTAGTCTAAATCTACCAACTTCCAGTTTAAAACCTTTTCCCCTCATCCTGTCACTACATACCCTTACAAGAAGTCCCTCCCCAGCTTTCCTGTAGTCCCCCTTCACGTACTGGAAAGCCACTATAAGTTCCCCCGAGAGCCTTCTCTTCTCCGAGCTGAAGAGCCCCAGCTCTCTCAGCCTGTCCCTGGAGGGGAGCTGCTCCAGCCCTCTGGTCATCTTCATCCCTTACTCTGGACCCACTTCAACCATTCTATGTCCTTCTTGCGTTGGGGGCCAACACCTTTCTCCTTCATGTGCAGAAATATGCAGGCACTACATGACATTAAGACAAAGATACAAACGCTGTTAGGTGACACCACTGCATTCTTAGGTCCATGTCAATAGTACATCCATACACACTGCATGCACAGTGGATCAAAAGGTGAGCACACAAACATTAAAACAAACTATCTAATTACAAGATGGAAGAGCATCACAAATCAAGAGTTTTTTAAGCCCGCTGTACTTCCTTCCTTTTTTGTTACTTTGTCTTTTTTCCAGTGATTTTTGGTCTAAGGAAAGGGAAGTCTCTTTACTTTGAAACAAAGAATCAAGCCACGGAATCATACTAAATTCATATTTTAAAAATTCCAGTGTTCTGGAGTGTTTGGAGTTTTCAGCTGACCCATCACAATGCCAGAATTACTTGACCGTGGCTAACTGAGGCTCACATTTTAAACAATTAATCAAACTGCAGAATGGTGGAATAAATAGGTTTTCATTTATCTCTGACTCTGAGGAGGTTTAATGACATTACAAAACACTGTTGTATATTATTTCATTTAAAACTTAGGAACTTCTTTAATCATAAATAATGAATAAAAAAGTAAACATGACAAATCGTACATTGATGAATTTGCATTTCCTAGCACTACTTGAGTACTTATATGCTGTAGTGTTTTCTTGTAAAACTAATGTGTACCCATTACAGTTGTCAGGTGTGCATTCAAAACAATTTAAGCATTCATATCATATTACTTGAGGGATGAATGATCTTTTTAAGTCTTTTTTCCTAAAAGAAGAGTGACCATAAAAAGTTTAGCACTATCTTGAATGTATCCCTTTTATAAACACACTAGGATTGGGAAAGTACAGGACATATATCTGTCACTATAGCTGGTATCACCCTGTAACTCCACTTAGATAAAAACCCTCTTTAATCAGGAAGGACAATAGATTTGTTCTGATCACACTGGAAAGCGGTTGTGCAAGTGACAGATGCCAAATATCATTCTTCCTAAACTCTCTTCATAACTGGGATTAAATAACGTAGCCTAGTTGCACCTTGTGCTCGTTTAGTCTCTTTGGGAGCAGAAAGGTATGATTTTAACACCAATTCTACACTCTTGTAGTCTTAAGTTTGAGCTTTGATAGTCAGATGGAGATGAACTGTAGCTTCATTTTCTATCTTATTTCTAGGGAGATTTAAAAAAATGTTAATTTAACTAGCAGATTTGGCTCACTGAGGGAAAAAAGAGGTCTTGAATAAAGATCAGGCAGAAGCATGACCAAAAGTAAAGGCACTCCAAGCTCAGGTGCTGTATAAGCATACACTCTTTGAGGCTATATACGAGTTTACACACTGAACAGAGGCAAAAACTTCCCAACCATTTGGCTCTGTCCATCATCCCATACCATGGAGAGGAGTGCTCCATGCACAGCAGGCCAGGGGCTGCAAGGGAAAGAAAATCAAGATCTGTAAAGTTGCTTTCCAGGCAATCGGAGCAGACAAAAGATCGGTTTAGTGCCTTTGTTCTTAGCTGCAGTTCTGCGCAGTGCCTGTGAAATTCCTATTGACATCCCAGTCACATAGAAAGGCACTTCAGGTACATATGGCACGAGTGTGATGTTCCCATTTTATGGGTAACATTTACCCGCAGGGTTCAGCTATCCCAGAAAGTGGCATTTAAGAATATTCTCAAGGGTTCTCTCAGTAGCAGAGAGAAAAAATATACTTGTAGCTAGCCTGGCTTCTACATTCTGTATTAAAGGAAAATGTACTGCTCCAGTCACATGCGAGGTAAACAGATATTTCACTGTCATCTCTCTGTTAGCTAGCACTGAGGTTTAAAATTCAATAGCATGACCATACTGAAAGGAAAACAAAAGAAAAGACAAGAACAACTCATGTTCTCTGAACCAACAAGTCTTGAATTGCCACAGAAGAATAGGAGAAAAGGATTTGAATTAAGTATTTCACCCAGAACCTATAATATTCAGGCTTTGAGGTAGAAAGAGAATAAACATTTCTGCAGATGGATTTGGGCAAGGGGAAGAGAAAATGTGAGACATCTGCACAAGAAAGAAAGGAATGCCCTACACTCAGACATCAAACTTACATCAGGATTTGTAGCCAAATAGCTTTATTTTATTTTTCAATTACCAGGCAAGCTTATGGAATAACATGAGCTTTGCTTTCGTGAAGTTTTTGGCATAATAGAGAGCTAACTATGGAAAACTAGCAGATGCAGTTTTTATCAATAAAGCTCTGCTTAGAGGAGTTGAAAGTCTTTTCCTTTCACGCTTTCAAGTTCTTATTGTATACAATTGTTTTCCTCGGGGGATTATACCTGATCCCGTGAAGCTTTCCCTGCCAAGACAGTCCAGCCTCATTGTGGAGTAAGAGCAGACATTGATAGGCAGGGACCACAAGGGAGGCTGTGGCAGCTCTGGGCCCCTTTCTCGCAGCAGGGTTTTGCTGCTCAGCCTGTAAGGGTCACCTGAGCATGGCTTAAAGGATCTGCAAAGGACGGGATATCTGAAGGCCAAATATTTAAAAAATGCAAGCCCTTTGCCATTTCTTTATGAACTTCTCTCATCAAATAAAACAGATTCAATATTGTGTCCAAATGTGCTAGAAATGAAAATAACTGCAGTTATTGGAGCTGTGGGAGGTACAATGGACATTTCAGCTGCAACAGGATGAGAATGACTGTTCAAAGGTTCCCTTCAAGCTCTTTATAGCAGACAAATCCTCAAAAGAAAACATACTTTGTTAACTTTCATTTGAATACATCCTGCTCCAGCCAGACAGCCTACTTAAAATGATACAGGGGTAGTAAATTGTTCTACTGATTGGTTAGCTGGAGTTTAACAGCTTCAGTTTATCAGAAAAGAGATAGGAACAAAAGTGCTGGGCATATCATCGGTTCAGACAAGACCCCCTTCCACTCTGAGGTGAAGGCCTTTAATTCCTTTTTGTGGTAACAGATGCGTCATGAAAACACTGGAAGATGGACAAAGGCCACCCAGAAGGGATCTCATTTGACAAGCCTTAATACAGCATCCCATAAGAAACTTAATGCAAAGTATATCGATACCTAGATTTGTGTATCAGTCCATGTTTTTCCAAGAAAGCATTTGCCTCAAAAATTCCCTCATGGGGTAGAAACAACAGGAGATCTAGCACTTAGGATACTTCCGATATCTAGCAACAGAAATATGATGAGAAGCCCAGACTTCCTCTTATTTTGGTCTGAGAAATGGCACCCCAAGGCATTAAAATGCCCATGAAAATATAGAAGGCCAGATTTTCACAGGAACTTGTAGTACACACTGTTGAATGGAGATTCAAAATGCTCAGTTCCTGTTTTCTGGCCAATCCATTTAGCCTACTGACTTCTGGCTCTGAATCCCCTCCAGAGATCGATGGCTTACGCCTGATAACATGCATGTGCCACTAAATCCAGCACTGTCAGACAGCTACAAGCTGATCAGAGTCATTTGTAGGTTTGGTTATTTCTGCTTGATGTTACAGTCAATCTCTGAATAATTAATTACCTCTGAAGAAACAGGAGTAAATACCAGTAGGAGTAAATAATCAGTCTGGCCAAAAGCATCTTATCAATGCCAAAATCTCTATAATGTATAAGACTATAAAATAGAAATGGACAACCCCTCAAAGGCAACTATGGTTGTTGCATGAAAGAGTAACAAAGCTCAATTAACCAATTAAATTGTCTGCCAAGAGACTAGAAAAATCAACTGTTCAAACATACAGAAAATAAAGCTAAATAGAAGCGTAGAGGTCAGAATAGCCTATCAAGAAAGCAAATTCCACAGGTATCAGTTGGCAAGGCAGTCCCAGAACTCAGGGTACAAAGGAGACCATAACTCAAAAAAGAGCTGGAGACACAGATCTTTAGTACATCTTAGTGTCAGTGGTCAATTAACTCCCCGAAATAAAGCACAATATAGAAATCCACCAGTCAGATGTGAACTCTCAGTGGCACTGGATATGGTGAAGTCAAAAGATACACATATCCTGTCTGGATGTTGTGGCAGGAGGTTCTTTGTATGACACCACTGATTCAAGCAACAAGTAGAATTTAAAATTAGATGTGAGCTTCCCCATTTAATTCTACATCTTATATTTCTCTAGATTTTTTGTAACACTACTAATACTGTAACATCTGAAATCAAATTGTAATAAATTCTCAGGAAAACTACAGAATTTGAGATTTATTTTCTTAATCTTCATACACAATAATAGATGCACTGAGAGTTATGTTTCATTACAAATCCTGGCTGAACAAAACAGTACTTTAATGACAGTAGCAGTCTGTCTTTGGTTGTGGTCCCAGTTTTTAAAAGGTGTATTTTTTTTTTAAAGGTGTATTCCACACACTTTTAAATGTCAAACATAGTCCCATTTTACCAGATGTAGAACTGTTCAAGTATACAAGAGGTTAAAACAGGTATCTATCAAAGATTTACTTAAATCATCAGAGAAACAATTTTGCACATGCAATACATTCTAAGCCAAATGCCTCAGTCTACTTCACGCATTGCTGTGCATATAGAAAGCGATGGGGATCCTCTGTGCCAAAAACCAACTTCTGTTCTAAATTAAGTACAAACACAGAACTACCTCATGCACAGGGACAGTTCCTCAGGAAGAACACATCAATAGATCCTGATTCAATCCAGCTATATCAAGATAGAGCAGCCATACAGCTTGTTTTAGTGAGAGCAATGCTATACTTACTATGATAGATCTACGCAACAAGAAGGACTTCTACAGGTACATTCAGGAGCAAAAAGAAAACTAGGAAAAACGTAGACGTACTGAAAGAGGCAGAGGACCCAGTGACAAAAAACACTGAGAAGGCCAAAGTATTCAATTAATGCCTTATTCACCCTACACGTTATTGGTAGAATTCACCCTTCAGGAAACCTAGAGCCTTGAGACCAGGGGGAAGCAGGAGCAGGGAGCAGGGAAGATTTAGTCTGAGTAGAGGGTGTTCTACCACAGTAAAGGAGGAACAGGCTGAACAAAGAGGAACTGTGGAACTTGGTCCCTGTGTAGAGTATGAGGCAAATAAGTCTGGAAGACATTTTTGAACATATGAAGACTACAGAGATGAAGGTGTAGTCGACATGAATTTAGAATCATTGACACAGAGAACAGCTCAAGTTGGAAGGGACCTTGAGAGAACTTCAGGTGCAACCTTTCATGAGAATAGTGAGCCTAGATGAGATTATCAAGCATCCTGTCCAATTGCATCTTGAAAACTTCTAACGATAAGAATTCTACCATGTCCCTGGAGAGGTTGTTCAAGTGATTTATAAGAGGGAAATCATGCTTGACCAATTTGACAATAACTGGACTAGCTCAGAGAATGAAGAGAAAGCAGTGGCTGCTGTACGTGTTTATTTCAGTAAATCTTTTGACATTGTCTCCTATAATATCCTTATAGATAACTGCTAAAATAGGGGCTAGATAGACAGACAGGGAGATGGACTGAAAACAAGCAGCACTGCCAGGCTCAGAGTCGTGACTAGTGACATGAAGACCATCTAGAGGCCAGTAACTGATGGTATAGCACTATGGTTAAGATCAATGGCTAGGGGCCACACTGTTAAACATCTTCATAAATGATGTGTACAAATGGTGTCTCTTCTCTTGCAGATAATCAAAATGTGACTGAGTATGGGCAACCTGCTGTAGCTGATCCTGCTTTGAGCAGTGAAATTGGACTACATGATCTCTGTGTTTTAGACTGTTTGCCTTCTATTGGTGGAAAAATCTAGGAGGCACTTGAGATTTCTATCCTAGCAATCTCCTCCCAACTTGCTGCTTCTTCTGTAATACCACTTTTTTGTTTCTGATTTTTCTGTACTAGCTATTACTCTTCTCAGTGTGTAGTTCATAGCCTGATGATATCTCATGACAGATATAACACATATGAAAAATCCAAAAGTCACAGGCATTCAGATCCAAAGACAGCCACTCTGTGCACAATTTGGCATAGGTCTATCCATTTTTTTTTTTTGGGGGGGGGGAGGGGGAGGAGAAAAGGGAGGAAAGAGAGGGGAAACGGGAGATTTGGAATGGGTAAGGATAAATAAAACCCTAGGAAAAAAGAAGTCACAGGCTCTTAGACTAATTTACTGAGATCCAAAAATGCACTGGCTGTTGCTGTTCTAATTCCACAGTTATTCCACAGAAGTGCAGATCAGATCATGGTCCTCAAGCATACAAAGAAATACAGGCTGGCTTCCGAGAGCCATTAAACTCTCCAACCAGTTGCAGATCTTGCAGTTCTGTAAATACTGCTACTGTTAGAGGAGGAAAATGCATCCTTAATCTCTAAAGTATCATTACAATTAAATTAATAGGAAGAGTCCGAGTATAAAGAAAAATCTGCTGGATCGTGACCATTCTAGTACATGCAGTCTTTGTAATAAAACCTTTAGAAGATTGGACTTTTCACTGCAGATGTTCTTAAGCTATTTGCTTAGTTTCCCTAGATATCCAACACAAGTTCAAACATTCTTTTTTTTTTTCTCCTCCTGAAATGCTGAT
Source organism: Numida meleagris (assembly GCF_002078875.1). NCBI lineage: Eukaryota > Metazoa > Chordata > Aves > Galliformes > Numididae > Numida > Numida meleagris. The sequence continues at coordinate 16,272,054 of NC_034412.1, forward strand.
ATGAATTGTACAGACAAAGTGAACAGAGTACTCTGTTAGAGTTTCCCTTTTTACAAATGAGCCATAAAATTGTCCATTAACTAGCCTTGCTTCCCTAGGGGCCAGTCTGCATTGTTGAGGTTTCCTCTTCCATTTCTGATCCCTGTTTTGTTGAGGAGATTACCAAAAAAAAAGTCACAATGCAGTAAACCAAGAAGAATAGGCTTTTGAAAATGTTGAAAACTACCCTCCTCTCCAGAAGCCTTTGGGCAGAGCTGGAGTTTTGACCAGTGGTGGAGAATGCTAAATTTAAACACACCCTATTTTTCTTCTTTTACCTTATCATAAAATAATAGCCTGTTAAGGCTCCCACCTCCCATCCAGAGGACACAGTGTTCCTATCTATTTAAACTACTCTAACAAGTTCCGTAGAACAATAAAAAGGCCCTTTAGGGTCTCCTGGAGCAAGTATTGACAACCAGAGAAATAATGAAATGCTGAGAGAATTTACTAGGAGCTTTGCTTCCCGTTAATTCCTGAGAAAGTTGCCAGTTCTGACAGTGCTTGAATTTATCTGGAGGGCATATCCTTTTAAAAAATGGCAGGAGGAAATATATGCCTATTGTACCTGTCACTCCACAATGTGTGCTGTCTGTAAGCACAGGGTCAGACAGCGACTATACTGCATATCAGATCTTTGAAGATACAGCTCTTTACCTAGGACAACCAACTCTGCACCAGGTTTTAAATATGCACAGTGGGAGCAAGGTGAAGAAGTCAGTCTCAGTTGCAGTAGGTTTTCTAGTGTTTTTTTTGTGTTTGTTAGAATAAGTAGTAGGCTAATGGGGAACAGAAGTACCTCACAGTACATAGGAGCACAGAAAACTATTGTAAAATAGCCCAGGATTAACAAAGTCCATAGACCTGTGTGTGATTATGCTGACTGTAGATCTGGCTGCTAGCTGCCATGGATTTTCTAGCTACCTTCTGAGAGTAAATGCCTTTGTCTTCTAGGCGTTAGAGAATTTAATACAAACTTTCCAGTTCATCCCATCTGTAATTAAAACTCAGGCTCTTATTTCGCCTCTTCAGCCTTCCCTGTCTTTCACCGTGTGTCACTCATTTAGGGGGAGATGACATAAGCTCCTTGCAGGGGTATATTTTTAGCTGAGCAGCTTATTTAACATGCAAACCAAATATATAATCAAAGTGGCTTTTTTTTTGAAAGGGAAAGTCATCCCAAGGTTGACTTAAAAGCCAAACAGCTTTATCTCACCAAGTCTCAGTTAAGTGCTGCAGTGTGGTGCTCAATGTGTAAGACAAGACTGCTCTTTCCAGTGAGGCTCTGTTGATCTATGATCTAATCTCTAGGCTCTTTAAATAAGCTTTTGAGTGTGTAACTAAGAACTCCTTTATCTGTTATTAATGTCTCATTTTGTTATCACCACCAGCAATTTAAATGTACTAGTCATATTTGATGAATTCTTCTGCAGATTTCCTTCCCTAGTAAAAATGTGTGAAGCTTGGGAGGGGAAATTTTTTTTGTCTCTGTATTCCTTATGAGCTCAGTGGCACTCAACAACATTAGCCTCTTGCACATAAAATACTGAAACGTCTGGACATGCATGCAATCTGACTCACTCACACCTAGCGAACAAGTTCTCTCATTCAAGGACCTACAGAAGTGTGAGTTTCTTGAATCACTGATTTTATTAGTGCAAACACGTTGAACTTTACTAACATACCTTTTGACTTTATTGGCATACCTTACTTTATATGTCTTAAAGACTTTGGCAGTTTTTTCTGTGGTTAATTGAACTGAGCTAGCATTCAGGGAAAAAAAAAAAAAGAATAGGAAAGAAAAAAGACTAGCTAACTAAATCATGAAAGGAATTTCTCCTAATCTCTCTCGTATTAGTTGTGGCTGACCTGAGGAGTTACCTGCCATATAACCTGACTTTTTCTCATGGGGGTTCATTTATTCTAATCTAAAGCCAAATCTTAGCACAGCTCTGACTGCACTTCAGTCTGAGCTGTGGAAAGTGTCTCAAGCTTGCACATACTGTGCGGGAAGCCCTGTGTCCTGCCTGAAACCTAAAGCAATACTCATTATGCATATTTGCATTGGCTTCTGCGTCACCCAGGAAAAGTGTTCTTAAAGGAGAGAAAATAAAAGAAAAGCTGCTGAGAAACAATTAGCTGCCTTGGGAACAGACCGTGCCAAGTCACCTCTTAACTCATGCATCCCATTGCCATAGAATTTTATCGACTCCAATGCACATTCTATCTGACTTATCCAGTTGCATCCTAGAATTGCTGACACTTTTTCTCTCGACAAAAAAAAAATACATGTGTATATTTATATTTTATATATTATATATATTATTAATATATATGCATTTAATACACATGTTTATTTTATATTTTATATAATATGTATCTTATATATATATACAAATATATATAAATGCAATAAAGATCATACCTACCCTTTCTAAATCTTCCTTTTTCTTATATTCCTTTTTCTTAGCACTGCAATGACAGACATTTACCACTGTGGTAGGATAAAAGAATGAATATGCGAAAGTTAAAATCAGGATTGCAGTTCTGATTTTGCTTAAATAAAGGTACTTGATGAAGTATTTTATTCTGTTGTTTAGGTGCCTTATCCATAATTGACTTACAGAACCATAGAATACCCTGAGGTGGAAAGGTCACACAAGAATCCTCAAGTCGACTCAGGATCACTCAAAAATAAAACCATGTTTCTGCGAGCATTGTCCCCATGCTCCTTGAACTCCATCAGCTTGGTGCTGTGACCACACTGCCCTGGGGAACCTGTTCCAGTGCCCTACCAGCCTCTCAGGGGAAAACCTTTTCATAGTTACCCAACCCGACCCCCCTCTAACAAAGCTTTCTTCAGCAAGTTTTACAATGATGAGAATTTTCTGTGCTAGTTATGGACACTTAAACAAGTTTTGATTTCTTAATTAACAAGGAAGCGTCTCTAGACAGCTTCAATCCTAGATCCTGTTCCTGTCTCCAGCAAACAAGTGTGAAACTGGCTGAGTAGCACAAGCCTGATGCCAAATCAGCAACCAAAAGCAGCTCTAAAGCCAGTTAAGCTAAAAGAACAGATATAGAATACACAGAATGAACCAGAAAATCTCATCCTACTGTGTTCTTCTATGGAAATATAATAAGGCAATCCAGATTATCATGTATATAGTGTGATTCAGCAATGCCTTTTTTCCATTACTCAAAGATTCAAGAAGGGAAGTCACCACCTTTCATTATGTTCACAGTGACATACATGTATATATACACATTCTTATATGTGAATGCACATACATGAGAGAAAACAAGAAAACCTGGAGTCAAAGAGAACCTATGTTTGATATCAAGAAAGCAGAAAGTGCAGAGTCTTGAAATTTTAAAAACCCCTGCTAACAGAGAATTTGTAGACATCTTTCTGTGAACACAGTTCTACGAATAGCACACAACATTCTAAAGTGACCTTCTTAGCTCTTATTTTACAAGCGAGTGTTATAATTGCAACATAAATGTTCCTATCATAACTTAATGTCCCACCAAATTGATATGTCAAAATCCAAACAAGAAACCACTGAAACCATAAATTCCTTCAATGAAAGTTACTGACTCTAGTGTTTCAAAAGAAAAAAAATATTCCTGATAATTCTATCCTAGAAATACCTTAGATTTTAACAGATAAGCCCTAACTAGGGGAGAGTTATAGCACGCTCTCCTGAAGCAAGCCTTAGTAAAAGGTAAATGACACAAGGATATAGCTAATTCCTCACAGTAGTCACCACTAAATACTGAACTCTGACCAATATACCTTCCCTCCTCTTTCTAAATCCATTTTATAACTGCAAGAGGATTCCTTCATGGTCCTCTTGCTTTCAATAATGACATCTTTTTTTTGATTCCTTTCTCTGTTGAGAACCTTTTGCAACTCATAGGGTCTTGCTGAAAAAATATGCCTGGAGCATTTGTATAATTTGCATATCATTTTAAATACATTTACATGGCATTTTAATCAAGGAAAATGCAAACACACAGTTATAACTTTTTATTTATAGAGTTCTTATAAAGCACTCAGCAAAACCTACAGACAAAATATGACCTCAGGGCTGAAAAGGAAAAAGTATCAGTGAGAGCACTACTGGCATGTCTTAGAAATACATCTGATTAATGTCCTGCTTTACATACAGCTATTATTGTTTGAGGCGATTTAGGAGCTTGCAGTGTTCTGATTAAATTAGTTTTATGATAGAAAAAGTCTATCTACAAGTACTCACAAACTGGCTTACACACAGAGCACACATGAACCTCTCACTCCATTTTGAATATCAGCTAGCAGATGCCTACTGGGACAGAGATGATCTAAGACTAAATCATGAATGGATTTTAAATTTCTGTTGAAAATACCACTGAAGATAACCTGGCATCTATTGCATCTCCTCCAAATACCATGATCTGGTCAACCTAGCGCTCTCTCACATTTCCTTGAAATACGCTTGCAGAGGAGAAAGGTTATAATAACGAAGTTGGCCAAGAAAAAGCTCCCCTGTTCTACCTCACAACAGCTAGTTCGTCAGCTGCTCACAAGTCTTTCCACTACCAGCAGCAGACACACACTCCGTTCCCCCTTGAAAATACATTTATGCCAGTGGCTGACTTGTGTTGTGCCTTCCAACTTGAGGAGTGGTGCAATCCACAGAGGGAAGCTGTATGGAACTCTGCAGAAAATAGCAAGCTCTGGAGAGGTGGAAGAGGAGTATGAATTCCAGAAACAAAATCACTTCCTCAAGCATAATCATACTTTCCTTGTAATTACAGATGAAGCAACAATACTTTAAGAATTTTGTAAAATCATACTTAAAAAGGAATGCCAGATTTCAGGTTTTCAGAAGAATCTTAAGACTTTCAAATACATTCATTCTTGATGATTCTCACAATTATACTGAAAGCATCCACAAGAACCTGGGACAAAAATGAGACATGGCTGGACATCAGATTTTAACACCATGAAAACTGTTCATATCTCTCATCCACACAGTTAAAGCAGGAAAATTCTGCAGAATTAAAATCTTGAGGCAACTTTCTCCAGGATGTTTTCAAAAATGTGGAATTCCCCATAGGAAATACCTTCATCTGATTTCATCCTGAGCCTCTGGAAGCCAGAGCGGCAGCTGACTGAAATTGAGGTTTTTCTCAGCTTAAAAACTACTCACAAATAAAACTGAAGAAATTCTCAACCTCAGCAGCTTTGTCCATTTTTAACAATGAATGAAAACAAGTATGAAATAATGTAGTTACTGATGCTATGTACAAAAACGGTGCTTTTAATATGGAGGCGTCATAAATATTTGCCCCAATCTGACAAGCAATATTATGAGATTTAATTAGTATTTGTTAAATGTTCAGTGATTCCTAAGTGAAAAGTCCTTTTGAAGTATTATCATCATTACTGTGGAAAATAGTAAAGACCACAGTCTAATTAAAGGAAGAGAAAATACAAGAAAGGTGTAAGAAAAAGAACAAAGAAACACTGTGACTGTTTGAAGGGAAGTGCTTTTAAACACTGCTTACCGTTCCACAGATGCTCTATTCATTTTTGTCTGTCTTCACAGAATACTAAGGTCTTCAGTGTAGGTCTTATTCACATAACAGTGTTATCATATGATCTAAATCTCTTTCAGGGCAACGAAGTAAACAAAGCTGCTAATATAATAAATTTTGCTTGAAGTCTTTAAGGACACCAGTGCCAAAGGGCAAAATCTATTCAGTCTTTCACTGCCTGCCTAGGAGGAAATCAATAGCTTCCTTCCATCTTCTGGAAAACACTGGGCTTCTCAGGTGAACTAAAACATCCCTGTTAGTATGCTGAATTTTGGGCACCCTTCAGGGCCCATTAGTATGAAGCAACAGAGAACTTTTGAGACAAGGAGGCATCAGGCAGTGCCACAGTAGGGTAGTATAATAGTATGCATACCAAGCCTTTTCTGAGCCTTTGCCTTTTCTTTTTCCATCCCCTTGATGACAAATTCAGTAGGTTTGGACCTCAAGTATGCTTAACACAGTGGAATACCACTGCACCCAAACATCTATTTGCCACCATAAGAATGCTGTTCTTTTCTCAACTGCTTTATTAATTCCTGGATAAGCTACATGAATGACCACCACATGGACACATGGAGAGTTCTTCAGTATACCTAGGGAAAGCCTTCATCCAGGCATCATATGACAGCTACTGATGGTAGGGATTATGAAAAGACCCATGATAAAGAAACTACATCAATATGTATTTTCTTGAATTACCCTGTATTTTCTAAAAGTTACAAATTACTCGTAGGTTATGAAAATATGAAAGAATTCATGTACTACATTCAGAAAAAAAAGAAAACATGTCACCCTCTGGGAATTTTTACAGAAAATCCTGCTTCTTACTCAATGAAATAGCTTACAAAAAAAATACATACAGCACATACGTACAGCTAAATGGAATAAAAATTCACATGAGAGGTGATTCAGTTCATCTGCAAGTTACTGTTTAAAATGCAGTTAAAGCTTATAGCTATGACTAAGCTTTATAACCCGATGTGGAACAACTAGATAGGCTCAGTCCCCTTCAGAAATGGCAGTTCATATCATATTTTTAAGCACCACTGCTGTAATAAGGACTTCCATATTATCTGCTGGTGTATTAAAAAAAAAAAATGTATGGACTGCATAACATTACCAGCACCCACAATTTTACCAACATTTTCATTGCTTTGGGTGCTTTCCTTAAGAATCCCAGTTGCAAGGGTCACGTGATGATCTGAAGTTCCAGTTTCAAAATAACTTCTTACCTCAGCTTTTAAGAGAAGCTTGAAAGGGTAAGGCAGCTGAACCTCATTGATGGTACAGAAATCACTAAATATAATGCTGTGAAAACACCATTGTTTAAGAAACTTCTCCTGAAGGCAAAGGCAGTCTCATGATCATTAAAAGAAATGGAGATGTCACCAATAGCACCATGATGATGTGAGGAAGGTCATGCTTTCCAGAATTTTTACTTCCCCCAGGGGATGATCACGTACCTGGAGAAGCAGTAATACTGCTTAAGATCAATCATCCTTTGCCCCTCATGAGAGGAAAGGTAAACCTTCAGGAGTTACAATTAATTAATTAATTCACATGCAGCTCAAGAGCTGAGAGCACAATCACTATGAGTGTCAGGAACTATTCAAGGGTCATTGAACAGTCACTTATCCTAAAATACAGCATTAATTATGAATGCCTCCAACAAAATGTTCAATAACAACCATGCAGAAGACAAAGACTGGATCTTTTTCTTAGCTTTTATCTGCTCAGTTGTGAAAGGACAATTTGTAAATGATGTTTTAGAACAAATACTGGTTTTATTGTGCAGTTTTCCTGTATTTCTTAATTTAATCACTCAGGAATCTTTCCATAATTTCCCCTTGTTTTGGGGCGGTGGTACTGCAAGCATCCAAGATACTCGAGTACACTCCTCATCCCTTAATTTTTCTCTAATCTAAGAATTACTCTGGAGAAATGTTCAAATTTTTCTTCTGTTTTTGTAACATGAAGTCTGGAGAACTTTGTACAGTTCCTCTCAACCTTGGGCTATGTCTGAGTTTACAACACAACTCAAGTATGGTGAATTAGAACAAAAAGTAAAATATGTCAACAACAAAGTCTAAAATACGTTAATCTAGCTTGCTATCTCTATCTAGTTGAAATATGCAATTTTTTTCATATTTCAGTCTGATCATATTGTCATTATTTCCTTCATTTGCTTAAATATTAAACTCAAAAAGCTTATGCTGTCAAAAATCTTGAAACACATATATGCACATACGTACTTCTTTCTATAATTCCACTTCAAGGAGAAAAAAGCACACCTAAATTGTATTTTTAATTATTTCTGGCCTTCATATTTTCTTCCTGAGTTATGTTGAGGAAGGGAAAATATATCACCAATAAAGCCATCACTTAATGTTCCATCATATATCACCATACATTTCAGTTTCCAGACCTCTCAGCAGTTATACAACTGTTATTTATGGTTCTAGCCGCTGGTTTTATAGACTGATTATCAGGAGAGAGATAGGAGTTACTTTCTTTACTGGTTTTCTGTCTCTTCTGGAATGAAAGTAGAACACATCTAGCAGAAATAAGAAAAAGGATTGCCTTGTCTTTGCTTAGTTTGGGTCACTCTCCTTTCATGTTCTCTGCTATGGAATCACACTGAAAACACGTCTACAAGGAGCTTCTGTAAAGCCTGTCAGTTTAGGCTACCAGTGGCCTTGAGCTTCATGTTTTAAAATATTTTAATACTTCCATTATGTCAACCATCAAAATATTCTTACTATATTTATATATAGGTGTCGGTTCTAATAAAATGACAGAACGCTGAGGTAGGATTTGATTATCTCTTGCCTAGCAGCTCCCTGCTATCAAATGCTTAAGCATATACACCTCAGAAAATAACAAATTACGTTAAGTGAATTTCAAAAAGATAGCAAGAACTCTCTCTCTCCAGCTGTCAAACAAAAATGTAACAATCTATTACATGAAATCCTTTAACAGTAAAGTATGATTATTCCAACTTAAAAAAACACATACATTGACACTACTTTTCAACATCAGTGGAAAATAATTAAGGTATAGGTCAAGTTATCTTCTGAGAAATGAAAACAGATAAACTGTTTAAAAGAAATGGCCTGTTACTGGAAATATAAGCTAATGCCACAGAATTATATAAAAAGAAAAAATATTTAGTTACCATGTTCACCAGCATAAGTTATAGAAGGAAAATGGAAGATACACACTTAATGATAATTAAAAACTGAAAGCATCATATAATAAATATTCATTACAGAAGAATAGTTTTAATTCTTACAAAAATATGCAAATTTAGAAAACAAAATTGCAAATATGTAATTGAATTTTTTTTCTATCCTTGTTATGATGCATGAAAGACCACAGCATCTGCTGTACTACACAATTGGTCTGTTCGTAACACTGAAAAGTTGGGCACTTAAAGGGGAAAATATGCAAGAGGCTTTTCTCTCATTACTTATTTCTGCAGATCTGTAAAACTCTAAGGATTAAAACTTTAGATCCATTGGTTACAAACCTAGGGAAAAGACTGGAACAGTACATTTAATACCCGGCTTCTTATTAAAGTGAAAGTCACAATGACTTATTCTGCACCCAGAAATAAAAAGTAAGAGGATCTGTCTGGAGGAAGATCTGCAAACCGTGGATGGCAAATCTTAGTATAATCAACTTTTTGGAGGATTTCTATTCCCATGGTTGGAGAAAAGTAGAGGTGTTAATTGTGAGCTACAGTTCAATACAAGGGTCCCACAGAGCGCTTGGTACTCGTTTTTTTTGTTTCTCATGAAAGGCCCATTTTTTCTGTTAAAAATTCAATCTCTGCCTCTCAGTCCCACTCAGAATTCATAGTTATGCCTAATCTGCTGGTTTGCTGGCTCACTTACAGGTCTTTTTGGCAGGTAGTGAATGCAAAATTATTTTAATGGGGGAACCCCTGGGAATGGGAGCAAAAGTTTTGAGCGTTTACAATTTTACAATGACATACGGCCAGCTGTTAGAGGAAATTGCTGGTGCTCCATTGCTGGTGCTCACTAGAATGAGACTATTTTCATGGATATTTTCAAGTCAGTAGTCTGCTAAAGAAGAAAACTATGTCATCCGAATGAAAGAATAGGGGTGGTCTAGACAGAGAAACATCATCAGGGCATACGGCACTTACTAAGCCCATTGCTGGGCACAATGTGAGTTACATCCCCAAGTTGAGCGCCACAAGTAGTTGATGCCACGAGAAAACTGGGGGCCAATAGAGCCTGAAGGTCCAGATGGAAAGGTGAAGTAAATAAAATGGTTCAAGCTATTAGCATGAGAAAGAATGGCTGTACTAGGATGATTTGATACGTTGGACAGTGTATACAAACTTGAATCTAATTTGGATCTGGCTTAGATCATATTTTGGGCAACTCGATCAGAGATTAATTCACATCTTTTCTATTACTTACTGTCTCTTAAACAATAGCTCTAAGTGATGAAAACTGGTGCCAAGTTCAGAGAAAATGGGCTTAATTCATTTCCCACTGAAATCAATAGAAATCTCTTCTTGTCTCCAGAGGAAGCTAGATTAAGCCACTTATTAGAAAGTGTATCTGCTCATAAGAATGCTATTTATTTTTTTCTAATTGTTCTATAATAAGAAACTGGAGAACAAGACAAAGAATAAGCACTGCAGTTAAGAAATAAGAATACTGTTTTTAAACATACATAATTATCCTTATAAAAAAAAAGTTCTAATTCACATTTATTTCTTGAACTTATCACTGGTTCTCTAGGGTCCTGTTTATCTTGCTTCCCTCTACTTTGGTCTCTTAGCTGTTTCACATAATGCAACCATTATTTTCAATCCAGTGCCTCCTAAAACATCCACAAAAAGCAGCTGAAAATAAAAGCATTTGCCTTTAAAAATATTTTATCCATTTGGGCATGGGGTTTTCTAAAGTACAACAGAGATTTATGGGGTCAAAGTGAACTGAGTTGCTTTCAAAATCTCATTTCTAAGTCAAGAAGGACAGTGTCTCTATGGAGGCAGTAGCTAGGACTTGGTGAGCACAAACTTTCTGCTCAAATTCATGGCACATGTTGCCTGTATAGCTATTCCGAACAAGTGCTCATGAAAGTTTCATTTGTGTTCAGAAGTTAAGGAAATCTAGGAAACAGAGGGTTCATCTGCACTGGAGCAGGGAAGATGAGAAATATTCACCAGGTGGGCATCTGATGGAAGAAAGGGGCACTCACAGGCACCTTAGAATTGGTATTAACCCATATTCCAATATCGAGTACTGAAGTAGTTGATTATTTCCACCTAAGTGTTGAACTTCCACCTCTCCTTTCTGGACAATATCCTCACTTTTCCAAGTCATATCTTCAGCTCTCCACAATATCTTGATTTCTAATTTCAGTCAAATAAACTTCCAAGCCCTTCATAAATCTAGCAATCCTCCTCTTTCACCATTTGAGTCATAAATGATAACATTGACCAACACTACAGAGTGCTGTAAGTAGAAGGAAGCTGCTAGTTCCTGAACTTTTCTCCTAGCCTCCATCTTCCTCATTTTAATTCCCTTCCTCCCTCCTTAGGGCATCGCCAGAGAGCTGTCAAAGACAGAGAAGAAACAGGCTTTCAGTCAGTCCAGGTGGTGGTAAAGGCCACTGGGAGCAGCAAGAATAGATAAATAACTGTGATTGAAAAGTACAACTATGTACACAGAGTTACAACTCTGCACAACACAGCCGATACCATGACTTCTTTGCCATTTCCTTGAGTTTTATAATCTGTATCACATTTCCAAATGGTCCTATGCAAAAAGCAAGCTCCACCTGTAATCACAATATATGCTGTCTCTTGCAGATCAGAGTAAGACAGTAGAAACAGCAGTGTATGATATTCCTGCATCACCTGTAAAAGCCTTTTGGCAGAGCTCAGCCCATTCTGATGGCACCGTCAGTCTATAGTGTCTTAGCACTGTATGAACTTCCTAACTCTTTTCAGACGTTCTCCTTGTATGCCCAGATCTGGAAACTTTCAGCTTAATGGCTTAATTACGCACTCAGATAATGTAAATACAATACTTTGGTTGCTGTAAAAAAAAAAAAAAAATCCAATTCTGTCTGCTGGCAGAGTATCTTAGTAAGAAGCAATCTGCAGTGAAGAACATTCTGCCTTATTCTGAATGGTGCCAGGAATCTTGATAACGTTCGGTTTTATTTGAATGTTTCCCATTTTGCGGTATTGCCAAACTCTGTAGCCTCCTTCCTAACTACGTAATCTCCCTTTTAAGACAATGCAAGAATCAAGGGCAAAGACAATACTCTTTAATGAAGGATTAAAAATACATAGATATATTTATGGGAATTCCTATGACTATGAAAGTGCTGTTCTACTGCCAATTTAAGTCAGAATGGGAATTCTGTTCTTTAGAACAGAGACTGAGTACACAACTGGAAACCACCCAAGCTCAAGTGTTAGATAGATTCAACTGACCTTGATTCTGGACAGCCACATGCAGTGAAAAAGAGACTCTAATAAAAAAAATAATAATTAAAAAAAATCACAGAACACTTCTTCTAAGTTATTCCAGTTTTATATTAGCACAGTGTCATCCATCTGCAGTTCAACTACACTGACCTAACCCTGGAGAAAAAGAGGATGTCACATGTTCAAGCCTCCAGAAACTTTTAAAGAAAGATTTAACTACATTTTCCAGTCTGATATCAACATGTATCTGGGAAAGCAAAATATTCTAATTTCCACCTCATTTCAGCTCTCAGAAAGAAATATTTTTTTCCTCACCAGAAATTGAATTTATTCTCCCAACTCCATCCAGGACTGACCTACTTAGATAATCCCTGAAGTATATAACACAACTGCTATGTGCATTGTTTTCCTCCACAACAAAGAATCTGTTCACATTCTCTGAATGTATTATGAGCATCTGCAAAATATCAGAGAAGACAAGCACAGAAATGCAGAGAAAAATTACACTTAGGAAATAATTATAGAAAAGGTTGAGATTAGAGGGGAAACAAATCTGTATTTGTTAAAAATAATTTCAAAAACAGAAAGTAGGAAGATTTCTGAGGTTTCCAGACCAGAGAAGCATTTCCCACTTAGCTTAAAAGCATATTACAGGCTTGTCCTGGCACCTAGCAGGAACAATACAGGGAAAGCATTACAGGACACATCCGCCTTCTTCACAATAACTTTTTCACAGCAGTGCTAGCATAAAATAATGACAATCTCACATCCCTACTGCCAGCTTTTACCCATTGTACCAGACCACTATAAGCATTTGACAGCCATCCAGCAAGCGAGCACTGAAAATGATTTAGCTCAAAATAAAGAAGGGGAGTTTGCCAGCTTCTTTTCAAGCCAAATCAGTTCTCAACATCACCACTTTCTTGTGCAAAAGCTTAAGCTAGAATAGCACAGTTGTTAACACAAGTGTAAAGACTACCCGGGTCATATCATTAGCCACCCCCTAGCTGCAGTCTAACTCCCAAAAGACACATTAGCATGTCTTGAGGAGTAGGACTGAGGGGAAGATCCTGTCACTGAATTCAAACCCAGTCTCACTCACACTAGCTGCCCACCAGTATGCTGCTCTCGATTTTCATCCCTGTAAGGAAAAAATCAAGGCCAATGAGTTAATGAAATGTCGGGTTAAGAATCAGCTTAACATGTCAAAATGCCACGAAAATATCACTCCCAGAAGAGAAAGATTCAAGAGTTCACCAGAAATGGCATATGGCTGGTGATCATTATTAACATTAAAAAAAAAGCCTTCTCCCTCCCCAACAATTCAGTTGGAATTTAGTCTGCTCCTTTCCTCACTACCACTCTAAAATAAATATGTATGTTACAAATGACTTCAAAATACGTGGGCTGCTCCAAAAGTAATGCCTCTTATTTTATTATGTTGGCCCATGACATCAGAAGCAGATGTTGCTAGCACAGCAGTAGAGGCTGAATCTTCCCACCAATACTCTGTTACATTTTGTTGCCACGAGACAGATGGCAGCAGAGGGGCAGTCTGACAAAATGGCATCTGACATGGAAGTGCAGATGAAGTAAAGGTGTGCCATCGAATTCCTCCATGCAGAAAAAATTGTACCCACTGACACTGAATGTTTGTTGAACATTTCTGGAGACTAAACAGTGGATGTGAGCACAGTGAAGTAGGTAGTTGCATTTCAGTAGTGGCAACAGCAGGTCACCTCTGCTGGAGCAGATTTTTACAAGCGCGGCATGCAGCTTCTTTTTCATCACTGGTGAAAACACATAGCTAATGGTGGTGACTATGCTGAAAAATAAAGCAAATTATCAGCTACAAAACACTATCAAATAGAGTTTTTGTACTCTTTGTATCTATTGTATTTTCCATGGAAACAAGTATGAGGCATTACTTTCAGAGGAACTACATATACATATGACAGTTATTCTAGTTCAAGATTATTTACAGCATTTTCAAAGTTATGAACAACTTGCATACATAGTTGAGCCTCAATATTATCAAACTGTAAAAAGTAACAGCAATTGTCTCTTAATGATACAGATAAAATCCAAGTGTCACCTCCTCAGAAATATTATTCTATTCTCTTTTTCTTCACTAACTTTTCATATCATGTCTTTCATTGTCAATTCTATTCAGTTTTCATAGCCATGCGATTAATTTTGCAGTGTTTTTATTCATTTTTTCCCCAGCACTTAATAACATACAGGGTGCCTTTCTGTAAGATGCAAGCTTAACAGGGTTAAACAGATGGCAGCAATACACAGCCCAGGCATAGAATCCAAGTACCTCCCAGAGCATCAGAACATAAAATAAATAAATAAAAGTAGTATTCTCTCTGTATAACCTTATTACTCAGTAGAGAAAATACAGAATGAAGCAGGATGAATTTTTATCCGCAATAGACATGCTCTCTTTTGGATTAAGAAGCACTGAAAAATCAAAATATATTTGAAATAGATAATTAAACTGAAGTTTTGTCATCTTCTTATAAAAGGTCATTTCCAACTGATGTAAATCAGCTGAATTGTATTTCATGTCATAGTGTTTATCCACATCAGTGAAGGATCTGCAGACACTGGGAGTTGTCTGGCAGTTAAAACTCCAGTCCAGGAAGGCAGAGCTCAATTCCCAGCTGTGCCACCACCGTTCTGCACAAACTTCAAATGCACACCTCTCCATTACGAACATCTATTTCAGCTCTACAAAAAGGAAACAGAACTTTTCTGACAATGTACTTAAACTGTAAGCTATTTGAGATGAGATGGTCATTGTAATCAAAATGATATAAACATAGCGTTCATCCATTTTTTCCTCTAATTATGGGGTCTCTGTGGGGTAATCCAAAAATTCCAATTTTCACACTGTGATTCTATCCACATCAAGAGTGACTTCTAACAAAACTGACCACAACACTTTCCCCAAGGTATATGCCAGACCACTAAACGTGATGCCTGTAAAATCTCTGTCACCACTGTCCTGTACTGTTCCGCCTAACATCCAAGGTCCTTCCAAGACCTTTCATAACTTAATTACTTCTTTCCTCTGTTCACACTTCTCAGCTTCGTTCAATAGGCTTGTTTGAATACCTGCTTTCTTTTTAGCTCCAAGATTTCAGCAAGAGATGTTGCCCTCGGGCATAATCTAAAATGCAGAGTGGTGTGGTCAACATACTGGGGGGAAGGAATGCCTTCCAGAGGAACCTTGACACACTCAAGAGGTGAGCTGACGTGAACACCACATGGTTCAACAAGGCTAGATGCAAATTGCTGCACCTGGGTCAGGGCAATCCCAAACATGATACAGGCTGGGCAACAAGTGCATACAGAGCAGTCTAGTGGAGACGGACTTGGGGGTACTGGTGGATGAAAAGTTTGGTGTGAGCTGGCATTGTGCAGGTGCAGCACAGAAAGCCAACCATGTCTTGGGCTGCATCAAAAGAAGCATAGCTGACAGGTCCAAGGAAATGATTCTCCCTCTCTGCTCTAATGAGACCTCACCTGCAGGACTGTGTTCAGCAGAGCCTTCAGTATAAGACATGGACCTCCCCCCTGCTGAAACGAGTCCAGACATGGGGCACAAATACAGTCAGGGAGCTGAAGCACCTCCCCTACAAAGAAAGTCTGAGAAAGTTGGGATTATTTAGCCTAGAGAAGAGGAGGCTCCACCGAGACCTTACTTTAGCCTTCCAGTACCTAAAGGGAACGTACAGGAAAGATGGGGAGTGTCTCTTTGTCAGGGAGTATAATGACCCTTTTAAACTTAAAACCAAAAGTAAGTTTAGATTAAATATAAGGAAGAAATTCTTCACAGTGAGTGTAGTGAGGCACCAGAACAGGTTGTCAGAGAAGCTGTGGATGCTCCATCCCTAGCTATGCTCAAGGTCAGGCTGGATGGGGTTATCTCATCTAGTGGGAGTGTCCCTGCCTATGGTAGGAGGTTTGGAACTGATGGTCCTTAAGGTCCCTTCCAATCCAAACCAATCCTTGATTCTCTCAAAATTCACTAGGACAAAATATTACTCACTCTGAACCCTGTATTTTTATTGCCACTATCTCCCATTAGTGTCAATCATTTTTTAACTTCCAAAGGAATGTCTGCACAGAAATTGGAAAGCGCACGCATTCTCATAAGCAGTGGAAAAGGAAATACTATGTCAAATAAAAGCACAGCAACGCAGCCTATAAAGAGGAAGGTAAGTGAATTCATTTCAGGTTGCTCATAGTCCCAAGAAATCCATTTTATTCAGTTTGAGATAGGAGAAAAGACACTTAAAAATATATGGGTTATTCTCAATAAAGCAGCATTCAAAAAGGCATTTACGTAATATCGTTTGTGCTGCTGATCTGGGACTATAGAGATTAAAAAAAATTGTGCCTGTATTCAAAGTTCAAGCACTCAGGAGAAATAAGTAAACTAGATAAAGAGCTGACAAATCTTCCGAACAGGTTCATGTGAATGACTGCACATGCAATCAAATGGCATAAACTTGACAACAGAGAAAGAGATATAAAGTTTCCTGAAAGACAGTAAACCAAAGTTATATTTTCCTCAGTTGGCCAGAAAAGGATCAGGAAATTCTGAGCACTGGGTCCATATGCCTAATGCTTTTACTTATGACAAAGCCAAGAAGAGATCTTAATGTCAAGCTTCCAAGATGAATGTATCCTAATTCTTTTTTGTCATTCTTCCCCCTTTGCCCAAGAGAACAAAACTCCCTGTACTAAAGCATTTGCAGCACTGAATTAGAATAGAACAGATTGCCAGGCAGTATTAATGGAAAAAAAGAAAAAAAGAAAAACAAACACGTTATCAAAGTGATCTACTTGGAATAGATTGTTAAAAATCTGCTGGTCTGAACTCATTCACACAGAACTGACTAAATAATATGAAAAAGAGGGCAAGCAAATTGTAAGAAGAAATGTCTGAAGTATTTGCACATGGAAAGGAGTTAAAATCAGTTATGTTATCTGCTATGAAGTGCTCCTCAGTTTCAGCACTGCAGCATGCTCTATTTCAGCAGGAAAAATTAATTAGACTTCCAAAGTAATTCATACATACCTCAGTAACCTTCTACTAATCTGCAAGGTCTGGAAATCAAGCTGAGATCTCACGACAGGACTGGTATAAATAGGGAAAATATTTAATGACTTTAATGATTAGCCATACCATTAGGAGTAAATGGACGGTGAAAGTATGAATTTGCTTCAAGTTGTGCAACAATTTATATAATATACCAAATGTCTATAGGATAATGAAACAACCGTGTCATTCTCTCATTCCTTTTTACAGAGTTAAATCAATTTCCCAAATGCCTTAGCTTAAGTTACCCACAAAGCATTATCCACAATTCTGTTTTTGAAAAAGGAAGTGAAGAAACATTAGCACAGCTGCAGGTGAAGTGTAAGACCTCATCCTTCCAGATGTACCTGGAGACAATACTGATTTATACATCTGCAAAATAACCTGTCCCAGTGAGGTGACATAAGTCAAATATTTATTGCTGCTTTTATAGAAGTAGTAACAAAAATCAACTCAGAGCACCTCAGCATATGCTCTTAAGATATTGCAACCAGGTAAAGCTGTAAGAGAATCCAATCTTTACATAGAGGAAAGTGTTGATGATTAAAGTCTGGGAATTAAACTAATTGTAAAGAATTTATTTAAGCAAATAAACTGAAAATTACATTTAGGTAACAAAACTTGTCTCATTTTTCCCTCTGATAGAATTTCTTTTTCTCCTGTCCTTGATAGAGTTTAAACACTTCACTCCAGCTTTCTAAAGCTTAAACTAACTATATCATTAAGGATATTTCAAAAGCCAGCCTATTCAGACCTAAAGTTTTTTTCAAAAATGAAAGCTGCAAAGGACTAAGCCAAAAAACTCTGTTGTCCTACTTTTACATAATAGCACAAGAGTAGAATAGTGAGATTGTGAGATTCATTTGTGCTGCCTGCCACTCTAAAGAGAATTCTAGTATTGCTGAATTTAATAATCATTCATGAATTCAGTGATGAAATGTTACTGCTATCCAAAAGAATAATTCCATTGAATTTATAACTTCTTGCTTTAGGGATTTAAACGTTATATTTTTTTTATAACATGTTAACTTTTGGTGGCAACAAGTTTCAATCTGATTTTAAGTAGTTTCAAATACAGATTTAATCTAGATTTAATTAGAAGTCTGAATGACAAGTTATCACTGAGTTTGTTGACAAAGGCACCAGCCAGCAGTTCTGCCATCAGGGCATGCAAAAATTTTAAGAACAAGAGGAACCATGATCTAATGCAGAGCAATCTGAATAGCTTGTAAGAAATATCAGTGTTTGTAGTCTGAATGACTTCTTTCTCTCAAATTAATCACCAACAGATCACTTTTTTTTTTTTTTAATTCTGGGACAGTGCTGTTGATTAACCACATTTCTCCCGGAAGGTCACAAGTTCAATTTCTAAAGGTACTATCTAGACTTTCTCCATAAATGATAATCTGGGAAGACAGCAGGAATAAAGGAGGGCTCTCATCAATAGCACAACTGAGCTGATGCAGGTGGTCATAACTTATTGCAGATGGAGGTATAAATTGCTAAGATCTCTCACAGGTCTAAAGCATTTAGTATGTATGTACAATACTATACGCAAGACTTTGAAACCACAATGACTTCCTCAGAAGAATGGTTTAGAGAAAAGAATGGTGTTTTTTTTCTTTCAACTGAAGGAAAAGGCCCCAAAGGAAAAGAGGGATGAGATGTTTGTTTATCATTCTTATATGATCTGCTAGAAAAGAAGAGTGATGTTGAAACATTTTTATCCTAGGAAGAGGAAATCTGCAGTCTTTTGGTTTTATCACTTAACAAGCCAAGCCAATGGCATGAAAATAATAAAGAAACGTCACAATGTAGTAAGACAAGATATATGTTGCAGAGGAAGAAAATGTGGTTTATGTTCAGTTCTCTTGCCCACAGCTTAAAGGGAGAGACCCTTAAAGAACACACCAACTCTAAGTTAAAAGGCCATCTATTAAATTGCATCTGTGCACTTCTGCTTTGAAACATAGTGAACTGTGTGAGTTTGGTATGCTTAACTCAGAAAAAGTAACTACTCTGTGATTTCAGGGAGAAAATAGGATAGATTTTGAACATGTGTCCACCTTCAATGTGGCTGTGGAAATCTCTACAGATCCCTTCAACCCTTAAGACGCAAAATAGCAAGGATGATGTCCTGTCAGGCTGGAAGCTGAATTTTTATGTAGTCTTTTTCCAACATAAGGATGTAGAGAACCCACAAGAAAGATCAGTGGATCATTCATTCATTCAGCTTCCTCTTGTACCCTCTAGTTGTATTCTTCTTCCCAAATCATGTTAAGTTCTCCAAACATTGTCCCTAGCACTCAAAGAAAAAAAGAGTTTTGCCAGGCTAGGAATCCTCCATAACACCGCAGAGGTAAGGCTTGGAGTCAGTGCAATAGTGGTGCAAGCGTATTCTATGGTTAACAAACACATCAGTATTTAATCTGCCTAACATCATTAACGCTAGTGCAAACATTTTGATAAAATATTATGCAGTCATTAAATATTGGAATCTTTTCTTAATCAAGTGCTTTATTTAACATAAAAATCCTCTTTAGCTCTGTTCCAACACAAGGTCAATAGCATGACATGATGTGTCAGACCATCTGTGTTAATAAGCAGTGGCTTTCCTAATGTATAAACGAAAACAAGGTCAGGCCTAAAACAGGTTACTTTATTTAGTTAGAAGGTAGCTTAAGACTGTTACTTTACTAGATATCAAAATCCGTCGGTATTCATAGGTCTGACCAACTAGATGCAACTTTCTGCGAAATTAACTGCTCTGCTGAAATAGCACTTCAAAAGGTTTTCACATCTCTTGACAAAGATGCAGTGCTCAGGATCAATTTATTCATCCTTTTTCCTCCCTCAATACTTGTTATAATGTGTACGCTGAAAATCAGAGGGCAACAACAAACATTTTAGAAGTTGTACAATTATTTTTTTCCTATGAAGTTTGCACCTTCAAACAGAATTTAGGTGATATATAATTTCACATAAATTACATCTTCTAGACGCATCCAACTTCCAAATATCCTTTTACTATTTCTAAACTCCACAAGGATAATTACTGGCAGATTAATGAAAGATGATATTCAGCTATGCAGTTATTAAAAATAATTATACTATCAAAAGCCTTGCTTTAATAAAGATATTGCTGTAGAAAGAAGCCAAACCTGCAGATGAGGGAGAAGCTTGGCATGGGAGGAGAGGAAAGACATCATGGCACAATGGAGAGGCTCATACCTACAGCAAAATAAGGCGATTCTGCAAGAATTGCAGCCACAGCTACCCGCAGCCTGTGTAAATTCATGTAGAAGGCAGAAGTTCTCTCAGATTCCCTTGCAGTTAATGTACCCTAGCAAAAGAGCTGTACAATCTAAGAAATCACTTGCTGCAAGTTTACATATGCTAAATACTTCTACAACCCTACACCATATGGCAATAACCTTTTTCCAAAGATAACGAATGAAATTCAGAAGATATTTTTAAGTGCTTACAAGATACTAATCTACACACTGTCTGGGAATTGAATTGTCATACTGGATAAAGAGATGTCCAGCATTAGGCACAAGGACTCTGAAATTCAATGTATTCATATGCAGAAGCAGGCAGCAATTGCTCAAGCAAGTTACTGTTTCTCACATTTAGTGGTTTATCACATGGCCTATAGCCATGTGATAATGTGGTACCCTTTTAGAAAAAGTCATGTCCACCTGTTAAGAGTTTCAAAAGAAAATTCAAATGCAAACTTTACTAGCTTGTAGAGCCAGATGGTGAATAAAATTTAAAAGAAGCAACAAAAATATGTTTATAATCTAAATTATATTTGTCTTGAACTTTTATCACTAACTTTATAAATGTATGAAAGGTTGGGATACCCAGAGTGGTGAAGAATTCTCTACAGTGACTCGCAGAATTATAATGGGGAAAAGCTACATTAAATAAGACAGAAACATTTAGAATAATAATGGAAAATGTGTAAGGAAATGGTGAAGATTGCAGACATCATCCTCAGTCACCATTTTTCTTTCCTTCCTATGCCTTTGATCTAAAAAGAGGCAATAGTAAACATAAGAGCTATAAAAGGAATATAAAAAAAAAGGCATCAGAGGCCCATTAAACACAATCAGTTGCAGGGATTTCAGAAGAATACATGAGCAAAAACAAAAAATGGTACAATTTTAGATTTTGAATCACACCTTTATTACTCCTGTTTTCTGAAGAATTTCAGAGTCAGTTTCTGAAGAAGAAACAGAGTTCCCTATGATCTTTCTGGACATTTGTAGGCACTGCTATATGTTCTACCTCAATATGCTTTAATAGTGCATGGTTTAGCAAGCATCTTCTAGCCCATCAAGTATTTATTTTAAATTAGTCATTACAAAAATCTCCTTTTACACTGCTTTGTGTATAACTTCTGAGAGTAAGAGATTAATTAGTACTTAGCATATTACTATACATCCTCCAAGTATTGCTTTAGAGTGGTCTGGCAGGAATAAAAGTGCTTAACTAACAGCACAAATACCAAAAAGAGTCATTTATAGAAAGGATTCTCTACAGATGGTAGCCAGTACTTTATCTCCCCTAAATTGTTTCTCCGCTGGGCTCCCACTTTGATCTGGAGGAAGTACTTTATGTGACAGACAAGACAATTGTAAAGGCACTGCTCAACTGGTACTGTATTCTCTCTGTACTTGCCAACATATTAAACAACACAAAGCATAGGCTTTTTGATTACAGAGGCACAGAATATACAAAGCTCACCTGCCATCACACAAGAGCAATGCCACTTCTCTCAAGACTCAGCTGAGGAAGCAACAGCCCAAAAAAGGAACAATTAAAACTGCTCAGGAATATTCTGTTTCCTTGTGTCACAGGTGATTCTTTTATTCCAAATACTTTCCATTTTTGAAATAAGAAAATTCATTTATGAAATTTACAGCAAAGTTTCAAAATATTCAAGCCATCTGTTTCAATATTTTCCTTAGCATTTTGATTTGTTTTGATTTTTTTCCACTTTGTACTATTTTTTAAAGTTTGAAGTGAAAAGTCAGTTGAAGACTATATTTAAATAATGATCCCAAATAAGTTTACCCTGTTTTGATGGCATCTTCATACATTTTTGTGTAACTTCTCTATCAGGACAGAATTTTGTCAAGCCTCAATATCTTTTTGACATCCTGGTGTCTTTAAAAATAGAAAATAACAGAAAGTACCCCATAGAAATCAGCAAGTATGTTTCAGTAAAAAACAATAAAAGGAAATGTAGTTTATTTAGAAGGATTTTTACCCAACAGCTTCTATGCTCACTAGACAAGCACTAGAACTTTACTTTTTTGTTTGCTCATTTTAATACACTACTTCTAATTACAACAGAACTAAGATTTCATATTATTTTCTGTTGGATATGACCAGTTTGGGAATTCCCAAGAACTGCCTGAACAAAAATTCAATATTAAAGATATGTTCAGCAAAGCATAAAGCACATCCACACATAGCTTTTCTTTCTGAACTAATGTCACACCACAGCAGAATGATCAGTGGGAACACACCATTCATAAATGAATAAATAGAAATCAAAGTGGGAACTGATGAAATGAAATCAGGAATTAATAGCCACTTGTTATTCCCTGCACTATGTAGCATGACACAATTACATAATAGGCATAGTTAACTTCAGACGTCCTAGTTACAAGGTGGCTATTATTGAGGTGTCTCAATACTTTCAAAATCAGTATTAGTTGAATAAAGGCTGCATAACACAACCATTACTATTTAAATCTGCTACAATTTCTAACATGAAACACCACAACTTCAGATACTTACTTGAAGGAAAAGATATAATGGTTAACTGTTAATATTACTGAATGTATACATGCAACTTCATGTAAAAAAAGGACATGTGCAGAAAAAAGCTTTTGTTTATCTTTCCATTTGTTCTTTTAATTATTTTGTTTCATTTATTTGTTACTGTGTTTAAAATTCTGATTCAAAGCTCACTTCCAAATACTCAGGGAAAGCCATTTGGAGCTGCCCTTGGGATAAACAGTTTGAAAAGTGGAAACCCACATCTAGAGTCTGAACTTTTATTTCGTAAAGCTAATGAGGGTACTGCCACAAATTTTAATGGCAGAAGAATCAACTCTTGTTGTTACAATGCATTGTAACACAAGCATTCTTAAAGAAGGATTGTGTTCATCAGGACTGAAACTTTAGCTGCAGCAGCATGCTGCTCATGTCTGAGCTTTGAGATTGCTTCGTTATTCCTCCCCTGAGAATTCAATGGATTTGGTTCAAGCACCATTGAACGTGATGCTGTATTAATTGCCCTGGAGGGTAGCTAGGCCTTTGAACTGTGGCTGTGAGTGATATTTTGCTAGAAGACATGTGTCAGCACTTGGCTGGTTAACTCTAGGGCTGGGTTATACAACATGCTGGGACCAAGTATCTGGAAAACTACTTTGCATCCTAATCTTACATCTGTTTTCTATCACGCTGTGAGATTGACTGGCCGTTCTATCAGTGAAGCATCATTCTGGAAAAGACAGTCTAAGTAAAAATATCATACTATCAAAGAATATTAAGGATATGCCATCATCTCTTATAGGTCATAACACCAGCTGGCAGATAGAGGCACCAAAGTAACACAGTGGCTGATGCTCTGCCCTTTCCCATGTAGAGGAACAGTCTGTGTCCAACTTAGTGTAGTAGAAACTAAAGCTAAAACAGTTCCATAGTCTCACTTTTCTCTGCTTGTGGGCATACATTTTCTTTAAAAGTAACTGTAGGCAGAATTCCTATCAGGCAATCATTTATCACATAGTCTATTATCATCAGTATTAGAATAGCACCAAGAGGCCACAACAGAGCTTTAGGGGTTACAGCACTTCCCTGAACCTTTCAGACTCCTGTGCAGATATGTCCTCCCAGAAGAGCTCCAATCCATACTTCCATTCCCTCTGAAGATGAGTAAACCAGAACAATGCACTATAACCTGTCTCCACACTCCTCTCTGTAGTCATACCACTTTGCATTATGAAACCATGAAAAAGATAAGGGCAGTGAGCATTGCTTCTCCAGCTGAGTGCATAAAGGCAATCACCTGGTACTGCAACTCCTGGGCTTTCATTCTTAATCTGAAAACAGTTTCTGCCTCACATTTACCAGATGAAACACCTAAGTTACATCTAACCCATGCTCTGGCAGTAGCTTTGTATGGAAGAGATCACTGTCACTATCTTTTATGTTGTCCCCAGTCCTGAAGTATTTGTTACATGTTGCAAATACATCAAGCTCCCTAGAGTACACAGGCAGAGAAAAGGAAAGCAAAGATCCTGATCTGCAGGTTTCCAAGATGCTGAACTCTGGCAAGAGCAAGGCAGCCAGTCATGCATCAAAGCAGGAACTGAATGAGCATGCACCATTTCAGTGAATAGAAACCATTCTCACAGATAGAAGCATGCATGGAGAATACAGGGAGTTAAACTAAGTTGTGGACATAAGATTTAGATGTCAAGATCCACTTCCAGTGCCTAGAATCGTTTTCCTTTTTCCTCTACTTTTTTCCCTTCTTTCCTCCTTTTTCTTTCTGTACCTTCCATTCCTCTTCTGGTTTCATTTATTAGGAATTCTCTGACAGAGCAGGGAACTGAACTTGCCACTGTTATCAAAAAAACCTTCCTGTTTCCAGAAGGACATGAGCTAAGCCTTCTCCATTTATCTCTGCTAATAATCATGTTTGGTAACAATAATTAATCTCTTTAGTTTAGAAAGTGCATGAGGGTTTCAAGTGAATACATGAGAAAAGCAAATTCAATCAACAGATCTAAGACTTTGTACAGATCTACATATTGACATGTGAAGCAGAAATGTTATATAATACTTGACAGGGACCTTAAGATTAAATACAGGAACATTTTGTTAATGCAGCATTTCAGATTTGCAGTGTGACAGAGCAACACCTGATGACAAAATAAATATAAAATCAGTATATTTATAGTCTTTTGATCTAGGACAATGTTATCCTTCATACTGCTGGTAATATGAACTAAGTAAGAGAAATACTGATAGTACACCTACAATCTTTAACTAATGGAGAGATATATGTAACTTCCCCTTAGGATTTGCCATATTCAGCATGACGATGGCAATTTTGCTTCTATGCAAGAGCACAAGAGTTTAGCTAGAAACTTCCCCCCAACAAGAAAATACCCAGAGATTTATATTTTATAATTAAAAAGTTAAATAACAATCCCTTACTAAGTAAAATATCTTAAAACACACATTCATCTCCTCTTCTAGGGTCTGGTACACTTACTGAAGCTGACAAAAAAAATTCTCCTTAACGCCAATGCATAGAAGAGATAATGTCCCTCGCAAGAGCAAGGAGTTCATACAGAAGGATACTCAGTGCCGTGGCTCTTCCTCTCTTGGCCCAGATCCCTGACTGGTGCAGTATTCTATCAATACAGCAGTTGACTATCAGGGTCCACTCTTAGCGTAAGGAGAAAGTTTTCACATCCTAAGATATAATCAGGTACTTAGTTTATACGGAAAAAGGGCTAGCTAAAAGTCTCTAAATTTGAATTGTTGAACAAGAAAGTTTTTTCACTAAGTATAGTTTTGCAAACATTTATCGAGATAACCCATCAGGTTGAGACTTGACATGCAAGTTGTATAGGAAATCTGACAGCTCAAATATTAATGCGTCCACCTAGCTCTATCTTACACAGCTTCTACTGCAATAGATTCTTTGAAAGGATCTTTGATATTTATTTCCAATCTAGATTTTTCAAGTTGACATCATATCAACCCAGTTTATTTAGAACTAGTTATTTGAAGGCAGCTCAGTCTGTGATTATTAATTACTGACGCAACTGACAAGTAATATTTTGTGTTTATATATCCCATTAGAATTTAATCAGCTAAAAAACGCTCAACACACACAATAAATTTGATGACTTCAGTTGAAAGCACTGCCATGCCTGTAGGCCAGAGGATTACACTAAGACATCCCTCTCTTGCTGGCTGCACTGCAGGGTATGTTCCTCCTCATAATAACTTGATACCCAAAGAAGTAATGAGTTAAGACTTCCAAGCCAAATGAAATACTCGTAGTCCAAATGAAACAACTCTGCTCTACTGCAAATAATGGAATAAGTACGTCCAGAGCACCAGCACAGTTTACAGCTACATGTGCTGGAAACTACAACAGAGATCTCAGAACCATACAACTTCACCAGTGAAGTGAGCAACTTCACTTTCTGTCAAGACCTGCAAGAGCTCTTCACAGGACAGTCTCTGCATTTTGTTATTACACTGGGTTGTCAAGGAGATACAAGTTTATTTGGAGGATGGGATTTCTGGGCTGCACATGGTGAAGAAGCAGCTATCATCTCTGAATTCTGTTTATACTAGCAGGAGTTCCTTGTAATAGGCAGGTTTAATGTTCCCTAGGAAGAATGGAAACAATGCTGCTCTTAACTACACTTTGTAAAAAGTAAATTGTAAGCTGAGGGAAAATACAAAATTGAAACCATTGCTGAATAGCAATGACTGCAGCCTTCTTCAAGAATAGTATTTGTATTTATCATCATACTGGATAAAAAATAGTTAACATTTCCATTCCCCACAAACAGATCATAATTGCTGTTTTTAAGAACATTTTTAACAGTTACCTTGAATTCATTCTTTATTTCTGAATATCAATTTACAACAATCATTATCCAGTTGTCATTTGAGACACGCCATGATAAATAAAAATAACCCCTAAATTGCTTATCTCAGTATTCGCATATGATCCTAATTTCAACTTTCCCTTTTATTAATCTATTTTCTAACTCATTTCACATCCAGGTCAATCTATCATAAGATGGTGGGGACGGGGGGTGGTAAGGTTACAGACAGTTTTAGAACTGATCTCCTCTCTCAGTCCTCCACATTCTCCTTGCTATTTTTAAAAATAAGTAAGAAGTAGAACAAAAGAAAAGGAATTTCTTGCCAAATCCATTTCTTCTTAACAATATGTGGAAGGTATTTAAAGAATAATGTTTACGTGGAATACAGTATTTTAAGGAATTTCATTTTTGAGGACATGTTCTAGTGCCAAGACACTCTTAGCAGAAACAGACTTCAAGAATGTCAAAATGCAAACAAGCAACCACGGACCAAGGTCTGTCAGATTAGTGTGATATAGCTCAGGACAAGCATATGTCTTGAAAGAAAAGCAATAATGAGACTTTAAATTCACTAAATGATACTGAGCCAAAAAGTTGAAGTCAATGATATTATAATTACAGCCACAGGATAGTTTGTTTCATATATAACAATCTCCTGTTCTCAATTAAAAGAGATATGCTAGGACTATCACACAAAACTTTTCTCAGGGAAACATTTCCAATTTTCAGGGCTTTTCATCCATGTTTAATTCTATTCTGAAACTAAAAATGGTTGGTCTAAAAAATATGGTAAATATATTTACAAAACAAACATAATTCTGATTTCCATCTGCATTTGGTAGAACAAGCTTCCAGTTACCCTAAATGTAATTTTAGCTGCTGACTTTGAGAATGAAAAAGCTTTGGATATCCCAAGGCTAAGACTTTGACATAGCTAGACTCCAAATATTATTTGAAGTCCGCTCCTTACTTTCTCTCACACCTTAACAGTGTTTCCATCCAATCTGCATACTGGATAAATTTCTTCACAAGTTTTCTTTTGTTACTTGGAGAAATATGGATATTAATATGACAGGACCAAGCTGACTATGAGTTCTTATTCCATACATTCAGTTCAATTTCCTTTAAAGAAAAGAAGTTGGTGACAAAGATTAACCGTTCCTCTATTGTCACAAAGAATAACTGGGTAAATAGCTATTTCTGCTTCTCCCTAATTATGGTTAATTGACACACACGGTTACCGTCTTCCCCCTTTCCATGGTGGTCACAGAGAAAGTTACTACCTCCCTGAGGCTCCAGACCACATGACTGAAAGGAGAAGTGCCTCCTGCAGAGGAGCAGCAGGCTGCACCTAGAAGGCAGAGGAAGGAGAAGGGAACATCAGAAAGCTCAAGCACCAGCCAAGAAAATAAAATACGGCCATATGTATATTGCTAAAGATGGCATCAAGATAAAGGGCCCAGGGATTTTTATTTAGAAGAACGCAATTCCTAAGGTAATCTTAAACATAAAATAATTGGTACATAATCAAAACTCCTTTGGAAAGAATTATATAACGCACCGTAAATGATATGGTTAGACTAGCAGATATCAGTAGAAGTTCTCATAACAATAAGCATTGCTCAGTTCTTCTACTGAAATGATAAACTCTGATGACGGTGGCCTAATCTTTGAAAAGTTATCCCTTTGGTTCTGACATAAGCATTTAAGAAAGCTGTCAGATTGCCCCTCTGCTGCCATCTGTCACACAGCAACAGAACATAATGGAATATTGGTGGGAAGGTTCAACCTTTACTGCCATACCACCACCATCTGCCTCTGACATTGCGTGCCAGCATAACAAAACAGGTGGCATTACTTTTAGAGGAGGTCTTACATGTATCGACCTCCAGGGTTTGAGAAATGACCAAAGGAAATACTCACTTTGAAAATTGTTGTTTGCTTAAAGATGTGGAACTGCTTTAAGTGATTTTGAAATTTTTAGGGGGGAGGTTATTGACTACAGGAATGCCAGAATGTATACATTTTTTTGTTCCTTATTATTCTCATTTTGAGATACACTGTCTACAAGTGCACATTAATACAGCATATCTAAAAGAATACACATAATAAAATTAATTTTTTTTTTACAAAAGTTTAAAAGATACGTATCTATCTCTCTATCCTTGTTCATTTCAGCTTGAAGCATATATGAGAAAAAAAAAAAAAGACCACTTTTTCTCAAATAGAAACAAAAATCTTACAGGTGACTTCACTCCACAGGGCATTTAGGCTATGTGGGTGCTATTTAAAGTCTCTTGAGATCTATGTATAAATTGCTCTAAAAGCTGATCAAATCATTGCCACTGAAGCAAAAATGTTACCTAATGGATTGGTCTAACCAGAAGACATTTATTGCAATACTTTACATTTTATAAAATCACGCAGATACTCTTTGTATTCAAGATCCATTAATGAACTCATTATAAATATCAATGCAGCATGTATAAACTGGACTCTAGCTTAAGGGTAAAGGTTCATGTTTTCTGGAAAAATACTACCTTTTCAGTAGAAATATGTTGAAATATGAAATGATACTCAATTCTCCTGAAGTGATAAACATTAATGAATGTAGGACTACAGTGTATACTGTAGGCAAGTGCCAGCTAGCCTCACATATACTGCAAGTGAACCGAAATCCAGAAGTCATACATTAGCCACAGATTAGGCTCAATTAATAGAGCCTGACTTCTTTAACCAATATATTAACTTGTGTTTAATCTATTCCACTATAGAAGTAGTTGGCCTAGAGTTGACTCATGTCCCACAGGATTTAAGAAAGGATAGAAAAAGTGATAGCTGTATATTTCAAATAGATAATACCCTTACAAGGATAACTGTCTGGCATGATGCAGTAGTCCTAAATTAGGAAATCTGATTCTAATGTAACAAAATGATACTGAAATGACAACCTAGGAAGGTGTTCACTCATATATGAATCACCATGTGTCAATATCAGACATGAAAATTTGACTTGCAGTGATGAGACATTTGCAGACAAATATTCCTTCAAAAGAATTAAATTGCAGTTCACCAAGATAATGAATTCTTTGCACTGATGTCCTGAACAAACCAGGACCTCTCTCCTGTGCTGTATATTCCTGAGCTAACAGATACACAGCCAAATATCAGTTTCTAGGAAACAGATCGAAGCAAGTGTAAAATTCCTTTTAGAAGATCCAACAGTAGGATTGGTACTTGAAATAGGAGTAGTGGGTATTTTAAAATATCAAAATATCATCTTTCTTGGTTTGGAACACTGTTTATGAAAGTTGTGTTGTCCTTCACTTTGACTTTCTATCTTTCCAGAAGTGTACTGCTTATGATCAAATGTCAGATTGACATGACTGAGTTATGCTGATCTGCTAATATTACCAGCTTTTCCGATCTGATAAGATGTTCATTTCAAAAATACTTTATCAAAGAAAGATGAAGGTCTCAATGTCCTTCCTACCACGTTATTTAACACTGAACACGCTCATGAATTCTTCAACATTGTTTTACTCTGATGACTGCAGTACACACCAATGAAATACAATAGAGATACTACATTTAAAAATATGAAGGTTACTTTTTTGCTGTTTAGTTTTATTAATTTTATCCTGGTTTCAAAATGAGAACGAAAATATACAACCTTCACACTGGTTCACTCTTATTCTTTGTCGCTCTTTAAAATATTTTCACTTCATTAGCTGATTTCAGTTTGCTTTCAAACATATATTCTGATGGATAAGCTTGACCCTTTAAATCATCAGCCAATTTGCTAACACACTAGAATGAAACTTCAGGGAGAAATAAGGTGATCTCCACACACTTTCCCACAGAATAGCATACTTGGCCTCTGTAGGAAATATGACCAAGCAGAACATTATGGAGAAGAGAATATACAGGTCTAAGGAAACAAATGGGATATCCTTGAAAATTATCAAATAAAAGCACTGGAAAGTCTCAGTGCCTATACAGAGTATGGTTTCATTTTTCATAACTCAGAAATGAAAGCCATAGACAATAGGAAGATTAGGAAACTTAATAAAGATGGCTTTAGAAGGCCACTGGCTTCCTCAGCCACATTTCCAGCTGGTGCACATCAGCAGAGCTCTGCTGAAGTCTAAAGCACCAGGGGTGCCAGCAGAGAACCTAGTATTAATATCAATGTAGATTAGCTAAAGATGGGATAACTTGAGATGTCTAATACTGAGCTGAGTTTGTTTTTAATGATACTACCCATATTTCCTTCCAATTGTCTGCTCATGGAAATGTTTGTGTAAAGATAAATTGCAGATCACTACTGAAGAAACAAAACCATGTTTAATTAAAAACAATTAACAATGAATTCTAGAGCTGTTGCAAGGCTTCTTTTACTTAACAGTGCTTCAGTCCATACTTTGTTATAAGCTATCACAGACTTAGTAAATTCTCGCTGTGCTATTCACAACTGGCATAGGATGAAACCTGAGCATCACTGACTTACGAACCATTGCATATTGAACGTAATCTTAAATTTATAAGAGGTAAAAATACAGAACAGACAAGTGCTGTAAATGTACTGCCCTCTGCAAGAAATTTCTGCTTCTCTAAGTCATGAATGGCATTACAGTTCCTCTTCTAGCAGGAAGCAATCAACAGCCAGAGAGAAAAGCCATGAACTATTTTAATCATTAGCATCAGGACTAATAATTATTCTTGACTGCTCATTCTGAGTTTCTAAAGGTAGGTGAAGGTAGGTGATATAGTTTTCTGTGTCTTATATAGAGCTGAGTGTGCAGATGTTTAGCAAATATGAATAAATTTTTTAAATACATTCAAAATATTTTTAAATTTTAAATGTGTAAGCACAGTTGAACAACATTACACTTCTGGGATACAATATGTACAATACATAATAAAAACAATTAAGTGAAAAATCATTCAATTAAAATATTCATTTTCAGCAGCATCTGTATTTTCTGCAAGACCATATTGATTCTGAATTAATTTTCTTTCAGCCATACGAAGTATTTTCATCTTTCAAAATGGCTTTTCTTTAAAGAAAATGTAATAGAAACAGTGAACCTATTTCAGTTGATCCAAGAAAAAGTTTAGGAACGTATTTTGGGAAGTAGTTTATGTCTTCTGGGTTTTCATTAATAAAACAAATTGCAAATGTTAGTATTTTCAAAAAATAGTAATTCCCTGTTTTGACTGGCTTCCATGCTCAGAATTACATATAGTAACATATACAACAACAGCTAAAAAAAAACCACACTAGAACTTTTCTTCACATCATAGGCAAAGGCAGATTAATTCTCACAATGAAATCATCCATTTTTCCCCCAAATTTCACTAGTTAAAAATTTAACAGTGCTAAGGTTCTGCTGACAGAAAGCTAAGCTACACTCCTTTCATGCATAAGGACTCATAACAAAAAGACTGCTGGCTCACATAAAGCAGAATTTCGAGGATCTAATTCTAATAATAATCTGTCATTGTATCAGAATTACTATATAATTAGAATTACATAAAATTCAAATTTGATTTCTCAGAGTCATCAACAGCAGTTTGAAATGATGTTTATCTAAGACATCTGAAAAACAGAAATGCTCCCTCGCAAACTACATAGCACTGAATTTGCCATCTATCCAGCAAAGCACAGTGAAACCACAGTGCCTTACACAAGATGCCCTATTTAACAAGCAAAACCATGAACACACAGCATGACTAATACGCCTTCCCCCACTCCTGCTAACTGAGCAAGGACATGTAAGAGAAGCACATCTGAGAGAATGCCGGCACTCATGGTTCCCTCAGTGTCAAGAAATTATCAGAAATATCTACCACAGGGAACTAGACAGATAATGAAAACAAAAATGATCTGAACCTCAAGGATAATGATAGCTCAACATCTAATTACTCGAGATGAATTTTTGATGACACCTCCTCCAGCCAATTAGTTTGCTAGTCACCAAAGAGTGCTTTTGGCAAGCAGGGTTAAGCAGAAGGCTGGAAAAATAACAAGGGAAAACAGGACTGAAAATGCTGGAGCCAGAGGAGTCCCAGATCCCCAGTCACTTCTCTCAGAGGCAGAAGTAGTTCTGTGGCAGCCAAGAGAGTTAAGATAGCTTTAAACCAGAGTCAAAGAGGTTCAGCACACCTCCCACAGCATCTGTGAAAGTCAGGCATCCAATTGAGTATTACTGTCCCGGCAACACCTGCTAACAGCCAGCACTGCAGCCTCTCCCCCAGTACCCACCTTGGTGCCACACACAGCTGCTCAGCCTGCTCTGCTATTTGTCTAGAACTAGAGTCCTTGCACAGAGAGTTTGTAACTTGATACCGCATCATGTCCTCCATATGCATCTTTACTAGAAACCACACCTGACTCCTGCCACGGTCTTTGTTCACTATGTGAAGGTATGTATGTTCATCTCCTGTGAGCTGGTCTTCAGCTTTGGCAAGAAAAAGATGAAAGGAAATAAACGCTGTGGTTGCTGGTCAGCAATAAAATAAAAAGTAGCTATTAAAACAGTAGAAACAAGACATATGAAAGGCCCTGAACTGCAGATATATAAAACAGCAAGGCTCCATTAAATTCCTCTTGAGCAATTCCACATGCCAACACCAATGACAGCTGGAATGTAAGTTACGCTTAACTTTCATAGCCCACTTGGTCTTTCAGAACATTAGGTAGCTATGGAATTCATTCTTACAAAGCTTCTCAGCTATTTCTCTAGTGCAAATGGAAAAGGGGCATAGTGACTGCTGAAAAAGACTAAGGAAAGTTTCATTTATTTGGATTTAAAAACTCAACCTGTGTAAAGCTGTTCTTCTGTTCTTAAAAACAGACCAGTGCAAAAAAAAAAAATTGTTTGTCTGGGAAGATGGAAGGGTGGGAAAGTCAGGCATGTCAGGCATGATCTTTCTTGATTTTTCTCCTTTGAATTTACAACTGTGGTCAGTAAGGGTCATGTTCTCGATTCAGAGCCAGATAGACCCTCTTTTTATCCAGAGCCAGTGTTTACCATAGTCAAAAAATATCCAGCACAACTCTTATCTTGTCATTTTCACTAATCCTACTAAATCCCATCAGGATTATTTTTTCCGTGACTATAAATTTGTTCTCACCCAGTAACCTACCACCTGTTGATCCCAGTTATTTCCGAAGCTTGTTACAGATGGATTTAGTTACAATGGTTTTTCTCTATTCCATGAAGCAGAAGCACTATCTGATACCTGCACAAAGCATTGTTCATTCATTCTGAGAAGCCAGTAAGACACCTTGTATGCCACAGAGATGTTTATTTTAGACTTTTCTGTAGCAGAAGAAGTGCAGAAGTACATAGAGGACATAAAGCAAAGGTCTCACAAGTCTAGAGAAGTTCTGAGGTGTAGCATATTTCTCAGTGCAGGAGAATATAAACAAATCTGAACATTAGATTCAGACTTGCTTGATTTAAAATGAATTTCTGCAATTCCATCAAGCATTAATATTGACATTTCGTGATATTTGAGATGCTATTTACACTCTGTAAACTAGATGTACACTAGACAGTTTACTTTCAATACAAGCAGCTGGTTACTCATTTGTGAAGCCAAGATGGGATGGTGTGGTCAGCTTACAACCCTTAAAGACTACAGAACTAGCACCACAATGTCAAAAAAGCTCCTGGGACTGCCTCTGCTATTTGAGTTTGACTGCAGTTACCACCTGAACTACATTTTCTTATCAGACATACTAAGCAAAGCAAACCGTCTTATGCCTGGTACACTGGCCACATGCATTGGCCTTTTAACAGACTAATTTAAACTGGAAGGCACCCTGAAGAGCAGCATCTTGCTCAAAGCAGAACTGAACTCAAAGTTAGATCAAATTGCTCATGGTTCTGTACGTTTTCAAAGATAGTGATTGCACAACCTCTTAGGGCCATGCTCCAGTGTTTAACCATCCTCATTAAGGGGGTGGAGGGAGGAACCTCAAAAAAACCTCCCAGTTTTTTTTTACAGCCACTCTTACAAGACACTGAAGTGACAAGATCTAAAACAAAGTAATGAACTGTGTTATAATCTTTGAGTATCTTCATATTATACAGTAAAGACTCTTCTTGCTAGTGATGGTAGGTAGTATAAACTCAGGGTTACGTTACGTCTTAACACACACAGCAGCTATGGCAAACTCATGCTGAAAACATACACCAGTACAACACAAACATGGCGTCACCACTCCCTCACCCTCAAATGGACCATAATTAGAATTCAACCATACTTTTTTTTTTTAATGCAGATGTAACTCAAAATATTCTTGTGATAGTTTTACCATAAGGCCTCTACTTTTCAGTTCTCCGTATTTTAGAAATATTTTCCCTTTCAGACATTTTCATACGCTAGCTACCCGCAGGCAAAAACATGATATCATTGATGTGTTTATAATCTAACCTTCAACTAACAAGAAAAAACAAATTAACAATTTGAAAAAGCAGTCATTTGATACAACTCAGTTCAGTTATGTTTATTTCCAAATAGTGCCTTGAGTAGGGCTGATCTAAACCAGTGACAAGCACTGTTTTCTGTTGTGTAACTAAACTAAGGCTAAATTAACAAACTCCTTCAGTTTGTAATCAGGTTATAAAAATAAAGAGCAGCAAACAGAAACCAACGTGTTTGTTTTGTAAGAAATGCATGTGCTGCACACAAACCTTAATTAGACCACATAGTAAGAGACTTTTATAGATGGATTTTTATAGACACTTTTCCAGACATGCTGTGCTCCTGATATTCCTTCCCCAAGCCCCAATCCACACCTTGCTAAATAGCTTTTATAAGGCTAATTAAATAGGCTGGTGATTCAGTAGTAATCCTATTAAAGCAACAGAATTTGAGAACTGGCTTTCTTACTACACCATCTTCCTTTCTGTCTAATAGGATTCCATAAAATGAGCTACTGGTAAGAACTTAGGACACTCCTACAATGCAGAGTCCAGTGTCATCCTTCACCTAGTCATCCTTCACCTAGTTCTGTTTGAGCTGGATTGTCCACACAGTTCAGGGAAACACCAAAAAAAGGACAATAATTCCATTGCCAGAAGCAGTATGGCAGCAAGAGTATTGTGCTGTACCCAAACTAATGACATGCTTTTCTGTTATACTCCTCAACCTACGGAGCAAGGAGAAAGCCAGCATTATTCATTAGAAACACTATCTGAAATCGTTTCTGTCTAAATTTTATTGAAAGATAAAATAAAACTCCATCACTGAAACGCTACCAAGAATTTAATAGGGTTCTATAGAAATTACCATCCAAATAGAGGAATTCATTTGAGAATGATTTATTTCATTTTATTATCGTATTGTTAAATTTAAGGAACACTTCCATAGGAGGCATACAGGCCCATTAAAGCTGATAACAAAGCTTCTGCTATTGAAATTGAAGCCACAATTCCCTAAGATGACTTAGAAACCTTAGAGACTGGTTACGATTCTCTGTTCAACTCTGCAGGCATTTTCTGTGAAGAACAAAACATCGGAGAACCCTCCATAAATGATTACAAAAAGCTGCTCATGCTTGAGGATTACCACCTGTCTGAGCATTCCATTCAGTCACAAATACATCTCTCACATAAGAATTTGTGTCTGTCGAATACTCCACCTGTTTTATCAGGGTAATGCTGCGATCCATGAAAGACTAGAGTCAGTCAATCCCACACAGTTTCAGCATTAACACAGCACATCTTGGGAACACGCCTTATAAATTTGATTGTATTTAGCAAGTTTTTGCTGCATTTACACAATTAAGAGGATTTTTATGAACGAACTCAATCAGTTAAAAATAATTACAAGCTGGCTCTTGGCATACTGGATCTAGCTGAGCAAAGGGGTGCAACTACAAATGCATTGGTACCATGATGACACATTAGCATCTGAAATTCTACCCGCTGTATATCTATCCTTACAGAAACAGAGAATAAAGGAGAGTAGTCTTTAGAGCATAAATACCAGGCTCAAAATCCCAGTCTCCTGGAAAATCCACCATTTTCCCAACAAAGAATTGTCACTAGATGTAATATCAAAACAGGATGGCAATTATGGCTAAAGCAAAATAGAGCTGTGTGAGAAGGAACTAAAGAGCCAGGGCCTATCAACTGGCATGGGTGCACAGGCCACATCAACTTCTGCAATTGAGTTTAAAAATACCCTCCACTTCCCCATAAATCTGTATCAGTAAAAAAATAAATCCTTCATTCTGTTAGGGAAATTCATAGTGTATTGTTTTTTATTTCAAACTGAGCACCCATACTTAAAAATCAAAACATTATTTGTCTAGTCTTTCCTGGATATTCTAACTTTAATTCCTGCTGCTTTTGCTTTCAATATTATTTGACTAGTACCTCCAGTAAAATGATATGCTGTGGTCCCACAGTGACACTAGTCCTCATCTCTAATCTTGAACTGAGAAACTAAAAATGACTAGAAATATCAAGTTTCCTGCTAAGTCCAGTCCTATCTCTAATTTATGGTTTGCAAGCACTGTTATAAGTTGGTCGGCAACCACTCCCAGAAATAATGAAACAAAGTCTATCTTGCATAGTTTTCAGAGAAAGCACCAGCCAGTGAAGAGTTAAGCTGCACAGCAGCAAAGCACTTCCTATCTGAGCAATCCACTAAAATAACAATTGCTGTTATTTCCACCCTCCTTACAGGGAACCAGCAGGCCTTTTACTCATTATTATTTATTTCTTTGATCTTCTCTCCCCTTGAACCTTACTGCACTTCCTTTTACAAGTTTTCCAGTTCTTTGGCAAAGGTGCATATATCAACACCATCTGGCTGCATGCAAAGAAACATTAGTACATGCTTCCCTTAAGACAAGCCTGCTGTGCTAGCCATGAGCCACCGACATTATTTCCAGTTCTACTCAAACACCATTGCACGCATTTCTTCACTAAAGATGGAAGGAGGAAAAAAACCCAACTCCTCGTCTGGATCTATAATGGCAGGGAACATACATCTCATGTTTTATGAACACAAAAATTCCAGGCTCAATTATGTGTTACTACTAGTCTCTCTGCCTGCCAAGCCACTGTTCTGTTTCCAATAAATATGCAACAACATAATAAAAGCTTGAAGTACAGACCCTATATTTTGCTTTTAAGTACTGCTTTTTGGACCTTAAACCATCATGGGACAGGTTTTGTATCTTAGGATGTGTACTGGCAAACTTGGCAATTGTCACTGTTTTACCAAAATATTTAACCAACCAAATAATAATAGGCCCTATTTACCATACTCCCAAGTGCTGAGCAACTCATGCTTTTCAGCTGTAGACTTATGACAAAACAACATTAGGAGCAGCATTGTGAAACCAAAGCCTGTCATTTGTTAACTTCCACAAATACATATTTGTATGTCTAAATATTGTAGGCAGGGCTCCCGAGACAAATTAAAGCTAATGGAAATTGTATGCATCTCCTAATTCTTGGAATTGAGATAATATTAACTCTGCATGTGATACTAAGTGAGAGCTTGCTATGAGCCTTTTAAGTACAGTGCTTTCTTCAGCTCAGTACCTTTGGCTATGCAGTCAGTTCTAGTTTATATTCAGACACTATTCATTGTTAAGCTGCTTTGACTAATTAATCGAACTGAGCATTACGTTGGTTGAAGTGTCATAATCTGTTCATGTCAAGCTCAACTCTGTCTAGTGATTTTGTTATAAAAACCTCAAATACAGACAGAGACAAATTTTATAAGTGTTACTTTGTCGAACCCCAAAAGGTTTGAAGCTGAAGCCTAGTCCATGTAGTCTCAGCACAGGCCTCTCTACAGTGTGCTTTATCTTAAAGATACATCAAAGTCAAGCTTCCTGCCATTCTGGCTGCTGCAGAGAGTGCAGAACTATATTTGGGCCTTAGCTTGAGGACAGGTGATGGTAATTTCTGTCTGAAAGTTCTAAATGAAATACATTTGAAGCAATTTCTTGCAGAAACAAAACATTATGAAGAAAACTTACAGTTGATGCCTGGATGTGTGTTTTGAGGTCTGCATCTTTCAAAGTAAAACAATAAGTTCAGAGGCTTACTCTGCTGCACCAAGTTGTCCATAATCATGAGCGTGCTACAATTGGGCACCATCTTGACTTAACACCAGGAAATAAAATCTGCAGAACAAACGTCAACATTCAAAATCATTCAGGATTCAAAAGGAACCTGCCTCATTCATTCAAATATATCCATATACATTCTGCACATGTCTACGTAATAGTAATCAAAGGACGGAAATCTTCAGGCTGCGGCAAGACTTCACTGTAAAAGCAGAGTGCCTGAAGTCTGGAATGCAAATAAATTCCTACAGTCTTAAAAGTTTCATGTAAGCTGTTTTAACATTTGCTATTAATATTCTCCTAAAACTACAAATAGATGCTTTATACTCATTCTGTAGAAAACACAAATCTGTTGTTTCTCTTGAGATGCAGAGAGTGCATGAGTCAAAATACCCTAAATAAAAAAATCACAAAAAGTAGTCCACATTACTGATCTTGAAGACACATACTGCCTTATTACATTGGACAATATCAAGCAAAAAAAAATGAAAATAATACATCCTTTAATTTTTTGCAAGACATTGACAGTGAATTTGAAAGGCAGATATGTGGACTTTATATCAATAATCTTTAGCATCTCTTAAGCTGGAAGTTTGAAGCTTCTTATTCACTAATTCTCTCATAATTCCCATAAAATCAAGTAGGCACCAAATGAATTATCAGGAAGCAGGCTTAAAACAAACTAGAAGGGAGTACTTTTTCCACCCTACACATCATTTATTTTCTTGCCAGAGGCTGTTGTGTGCCAAAATAATAGACCAGTTAAAGAATAAAATTCATGATTCATCCAATCTGAGGTAGAGTTTCCCCAAGACTTTTATATAAATAGGGGAAACAATCAGCAGCTCCAGAATTCCCAAAACCATGGAAAGATGGAAGCTAACAGAGCAAAGATGGAGATGTGTTAAACTTCACTTGTCTGGGTTTTTTTGTTGGTGTTTTGAGTTGTTGTTGTTCTTTTTAGACCTAAATCTGTTGAAGGCTTCTGTCAGAGAGAGGTTATTGGGCTACCTGACACAGTTAAGCCTTCAAGGAAGATTTCCCTTTTTTTTCTCATTCACTAAATCTAATGAGAAAGCTAGTGAGAATGAAAAAAACCCTCCACTTATGAAAATATCTAGCAAAAATAATTTCTGAGCTGGATTTTCTAGTAGCTTAATTTTTTCTAAATTTTCAAGACAGTTCACAATTTGCAATTGTATGGCCAGCTCTCTTCAGACCAGACAATGCTTACATAGTCACAGCTTGAAAAAAAATATCTATTTCAAGTTTCTATTTCAATTTAACTACAGATGGGCGATGTATCTAAATCTACTTGACCTCATGAAAAAAATGCTTGTCCTGCACTTAATTTTTTAGAACAGCTGATATGGGTATTACTTAAATACTGAGTTGCAAGATACATACTAATATAATGTAAAGGACGTGTTTGTACTGTTTCTGACTCTTGCACATGAATGCGTACTACATCACACAGGCAAGGTAATAACCATTACCAGAGAGACTAGGATTCACTTCAAATTAAAGAAATAATTATTTACTGTAAGAAAAGTATACTGATCAAGGAGAGCATATATGAATAACACATACCAATGCAATTATACCAGTTTTCCATATGTTACAAAGTAGATTATTTTCTGTCTCCTGAGCAGCTCTCTACATACCTACACACTGATGTCATTGACTATGGGAAATGATAGCTCAGGCAATGGTTGGTTCTCAGCTCACTCTCTTAATTTTTACAGTAGCAGATGTTGCCATAATTCTTTTTCATAGCATCACTTCCCTGGCTTTATCTGCAAAGAAGGCTGTCAAATTTACCTTCTGTTTACATCATCAGCAACAAAATTCAGATTTCTTTCTGAAAGAAGAAGAGAGCCAACTTTTTTTACTATGTAGATACTCTCCTTTAGAAGTAACAATAACTGAACTAGATATAGGTGAGTTTAATTCCATGCTTAAACCTAAATTAAAGGCATTTTAATTCTGAATGAGGGTTCAGAGAGGAAATGGATGTTATCTAAGCAATCCACATTAAATTCCAATGGATTAAGTTTCAGATTAATTTTTCTAATGTACGCTTATCAAGAGGTCAAGAGTTGCTTTTGCAAAAATAATGAATGCTTTGGACAGGTACCCATTAATAAGTGCATTGGACAGCACTGTAGATTTCTTTCCACATTATTTCTGGAAACCCAACATATACTACAATATACATTTAATTTTCTATTGAAACAAAAGATCTGAATATTAATTTATAGCCTTCTTGTCAGACACAGGTGCTTCAAAATGTTTTAACAGTTTGCAAAAATGCATTATTTAATTTCTAACAAATTGTTGCTGAAAAATGAGTGAAGAAGTTAATCAGAATTAGAAAAGGGTGAATGGAAGAAACGTTCATAAAAGGGCAGAGCAAAACTCCACCAGCTTTATCAGCATTATGTATAATAAGACCCATGACCAGAAAGAACATGCAGGTGGACAAACATCTGAAGAAATTATTTGTTCGGAAGTTGTTTCCAGATCACATTACAGTAGGAAAATATATTTATTCTATAAGTTCCAGTGAAGTGCTTCTACCATTTAGTTTTACTCTTAGCCACATTTCCTAATAATGTTTTGAAACAGCCAAAGATCTTGGCAGTTATGAGGCTGCTCCTGTTTGCAGATGAGAACAAACACCACATAAGCAAAAATTAAATTCCCTATGCATTGGTGATTTACTTTTGCAACTCAGTTAAGGATAAAATAAAAAACAGATTTCATACATAAATAATTATGCAGTATTTCACATATTAAAAAGCTAACTTGCAGCAAACTCAGTTTATTTTCCGTGCTATATGGAAAAATGAACTTCAGTAGTTCAACTAACAGGTGAATGAGAGTGGGAATAGAGTATCCAACACAATCTGCGACTTCATCCAGATCTTTCATGTGTGGGATTACAAACTGAAATGACTAGATCAGTTGTAATTCAGTTCTAATTAACTTGATCAAGGAATAATGAATTTCCAGTGGAAAACCTTGTTACAACTGTAAGAGTGACTCAAATTGTTCACTGATTCAGTGATTTTCAGTGTGTGAAGTTCTTAAGGTCAAATGCAGCCTTCTGATTGATACAAAGTGGATTTAGATAGTTTTCAGTCCAATCAAGAAAGGGATATGGATATATTTTTAACTGCACTATCCACAGTCAATAATGGAATTATCTCAGGGCAAGGGGAAATTCATCTTTTTCTGCATGGTAATTGTGCAAAAACACTTTCAACCTCTTCATTCTCTTGCTTCTCTGCACAGATAAAAAGAGACAATGAGGATATTGCTGGCAAATTTAAGAACTGGGCACCCCCAAGAATGATGGTGTGTCTTTCAGAGTAATGTTATTATCTATTCTATGTGTTGCAAACCATATTGGCATTTCAGAGGCCACCTGGACTTGCTGAGATTTAAAATAGTAAATGTGTCTCAAGGAGGGGCTATAACTCATTCAAAAGCATAAGCAAGGTATATAGAGTTTTAGAAATGCTCAGATCATAAGAAAATAAATGGAGCGTTAAAAAGAAAAAAAGGCCTGGAAGGAAGTGCTCTGTATCTAAACATCCAAAGAAACACATTAGCAAGTTGATGAAATTCTGATTGCTAGTCACTGATTACCCAGCATCACACAAGTCAAATGTGAGTTTCCAAAGTGGAGATGTCATGAAGACATAGGCTCAAAAAGGAACTGATCAACCTATCAGCTGTTACAGTGCTATATCTACAGAATCTGAACAATAAGCTCAGCTCATCTCTCCTGAAGTCTGAGTTAGTAGTGAAACACTTGGAAGATAAAAGGTAATTCTCTTTGTTTTATTGATTCTTGGAGTAACACTTAGATAACAAAAGCATGCATGGAAGAAAGCACTTAAGGACAAACAAGGGATTGGGGATATTTTTATTCTATTTTTTAATATAAAGCAAAAGCCAAAGAGTTTTTTCCACTTACTTGAATTCTGCAGGGTTTGCTTGTGAGTTCTTCCAGATGTGACCTTCTTAGTGAGGTTTTGGCACCCCAGAACATACTCATACTGCTATCAGTGGGTTTTCAGGGGTTCAGTGGATATCAACATCCCAAGGGGCAAACCAGAAGGAAAGAAAAATCTCTCACATATACATAGACCAATCCTAGAAATGTTCTATATTAAGGTAAAATACTTAAGCTATATTCTACATTTTAGTGGACAGCTACAGCACAACTCACATGTTGTTAAACATTGTCTGCATTGTTTTACAATGTACAGATCTTTTAATAATGCTTTACATGTGCATGATTATTTTAACACTACATAATTGTATGTGAATTTGGTGTTTGTGAAAATGAGCAGACTGTTAAAAAGGCTAGAACCCACTTCATGAAAGTCCTTCTCTGCAAATAGCCACCTGTTGCACTGCTAAGCCTTGAATTTCTGCCAGTGACACTGGATCATGTAATGGTTTTGCAACAAGTCTAAAGATCAACACCTCTACACTACATGGGAAGAAGACAAAGAAAGGGAGCTGGGATATAGTGAGAGAAAATACAGCAAGGGCAAAGACATTTAGAAGGTGAAAAATGGAAAGAGATGAGGGGAAAAAAAGACAGAAGGAAGAAGTAAAGAACTATATGGTATAAAGGGAGCAAAAAAAATTTTTTCCACCTTTCCCCTTACTGTCAGTGCTGTGTCAGGTGCATAGTTTACTTTTGTGAGAACTCAACTGCCAGCTAGAAGAAAAGTGGTTTGATGGCCCTGTCCTGATATGCAGCTTGGATAAATCAGCAATAGCACAAAGTATTCATCTTGGTTTGAAAATGCTTCAGCACATCTAAAGTCCTGAATTGGGGAAGAATACAAACACATGGAGTTTTATTCTATTGCACGCTATTAGAAGCTGGTGTTCCAATCCCTGAACACTGCTTTCTCAGTACACTGTAGAACTTCATTTATCTATCCTCTATTATCCAAAACATTTTGTGACAGACCATGTCCATGCTGTCTTATATGACTGTTCTCCTGAGCATCAATAAGAACCAATTCAGCATGTGACAGTGTGTACATACTCGCCTTTAAGAAACAGGGCTAGATCTTCAGCTGGCAAAAACTAGCCTCAGCAGAGCTATAGGTGGCACCTGACGTCCTGGGTACATAATTTTCCAGCAACTGAGCCAGGCTGCAGTCAAAGGCAATTTTCACTTGGTTATTTAAGAATTATATAAAGATATTATTGACAAAATGAGAGAGAATTTCTAAGAAGTAATGCCTTTTCAGAAAATATAAACTCAAGGACTGCTGTCGAATTTACTCCTCAGATTTCATTTTGTTGCTATAACAATTTTTCCATTTAGATTGTATCACTCCATTTACTATTTTCACATAAACATATCTTTCTTAGGGATCGTCTTCCTCAGCTGCTTTTTATCACACCTGCTATTATGTTCTTCTGTTCATGTCATTATGCTCAGGAGACTGAATAGAGGAGGGGGTAACATTCTCATGCAGCAAGAGTTTGAATCACTTCTCACAGAAAACATATATTTCTTGAGCAGAACTACAAACTAGGACTAGACTGAAAAGCAGGATTAAGACATTCACCACAGACATGAAGAACCATGTCCAAAACAGCAACTGCAGACAATG
This sequence comes from Numida meleagris, assembly GCF_002078875.1. Classification (NCBI taxonomy): domain Eukaryota; kingdom Metazoa; phylum Chordata; class Aves; order Galliformes; family Numididae; genus Numida; species Numida meleagris. The sequence goes on from NC_034412.1 coordinate 16,316,704, forward strand.
CTATGAACAGACGACAATGGAAAAATATAACACGTTGATGACATTTCTATACTGAAACACAAGGGGAAAAAATTGAGAGAGACTTTGTTTTTGATCAGAATTGGAAAGTCTAGTTTCTAGCTGTGCCACTGTTTTCCTGGGTAGCTGTGCTCAAGTTCTTTCAACCTCTCTACATTTATATGTTCCCTGGCTTGAGTGGAAGCAATACTACCTGCCCCTGCAAGTTATACTGAGATCTATGAAGAAAAGGTACAGTGAACAGACAAATAGCAACACCACATTAAAGCACATCCTGCTAATTCCAGCTTTCCCCATACCATCATTCTCTACAGAAAGTCACCTCTAACAGTTCTGTTGTTGTTGTTGTTTTGCAAAAAAAGTTCAAGTGATTACATTTATAATTTTAATAATGTAAGAGTTTATACAGTAAGATACTATGCAACCAAGAATTCATTACTTTTCCTTTCGGATTTTAATAAAAGTACACTATGAATTATTTAAACTAAATGAAACTTGTCAAGATAAATGAATTTAGTACATATTGTGATGCAGTATATTCTGGCTATAATTGTGTTTGCTGCTTACCAAGTATAGCAACCCAAAGTCCAGTCACACATTTTTCCATCCTTTAGAAACAACAGCCACAGGAGTGTTGTATCATTTTCATTTCTCAGAGACTTTTTTTTTTAATAAAAAGTTGAAGTTAGGTTTTTACAATGGAAAAAAAAAAAAAAAAATCAGGAAAAATGCCAGAAATACCAGAAGGCTCAGGAGGTTTCTTATACCTCTTATAATTCTATAATTCAACTCTGGTCAACAGAACCTAGGAATAATCCCAAGGTAATGAGTTTTCAGATGTTGCTGTGGTAAGAAAATAATAATAATAATAATTTGGAACTACTTAATACTCATTTTAATGTAAAACCAAGGTCCCAAGAAAGTCAGTAAAAATTTTGCCTCTGACATGAATGATAGAGAAGAATCAATCCATTCCCTAAACACAGGTTTCTAGTGCCATGTGAGATGTCCTGCAGGAGTCCACCTGGCTCCAGCTGACAGCCTGGCAGTGCTCGACTTTCACACAGGTCCTGTTACCGTACCTGCCAGTCTTATAAGGAATGCTTGGATGACTAGGGTACCTCATACAGGTCACTGAAGTGGCCCAAAGAGAGACATCTTGGGCTATCTCAGGTTCACAAAGCCTTAGATATAGTAGTACATGATTTACTACAGATCTCCCCAGGCTAACAGATATGATGGCATTCCTAACAGTAATGTATATATATATTTATACATGGGGATGTATGTTATATATTCGTATATTATATATAGATATACACATAAGGAGGTACATTTAAAAGAATCACACTTCCCATTCAGTTGTGCTGCCAAGACTCACAAATACCCCATACCAAAGACTACATTCCACACTATATGGGTGAAAATTGTACAATTCCCCTTTCCAAAACATTTTGCAAGGTAAATTTCTTGAAGAATCAGGTTACAGAAAGCTGGAAAGCTTTGGGCACTCCTGAGAATAGCATTTTCTCCCAAGGAATTAATGAGCAAAAATTCTTATGAAGTCTTACGCCATTGCTAGCTTGTGACATAATAGTTCACTTTTAAGAGAATGGAATACTTTTTTAGATTTCTCACATTTTAATGAAAGTTATGAATTCTCTTCATGTTCAGAAATCAGACAATCTAATTCTCAAATTGACCACAGAAATGACAGCTGTATTGAAGTTAATAACCAAGAAAACAATCACATTATCAGGGAGTAAGCTCGGTTTAGGAAGAACACTGCAACAGTTCTCATAATCAATTAATGCTTGTTATCTGAGATGATGGCATTTGAAACTGAACATTTCTAAAAAGCTGGAACCATACCAAATTTAAGCCAAGCTCATATTTGTTTGAATGAACTCAAAAAAAGATTTTTTTTTTCCCAAGTAGCTAGGAATAATGCTTATAGAATAAAGTATTAATTTAAAAATCACTTTTTTAAAAAATAGTCTATAAAAAGAAGCCTTTATATTATACAGTAATTCCTGAATGGTTCACAAGATGTTAACTTGTGTTTACTTAGCAGTCATTCCGTTCAGGGAGGCTGACTTAACGCTTGGTGCAAGTAGAAACTTCATCACTTTGGCAGAAAGCATGGCATTTATGTTTCTCTTTGGCCAAATTTAATAGAGACATCCTCAACCAAGCAAATGTCAAGTTTAGACTTAATATGCTTAACATAAGAGCTGAGGTGTATGGTGAATCAAAGCCTATGTAGAGCAATCTTGCAGTTTCTCTAGGTAGCCTTCAGTAACATAGGCAATATATATATGTGTATATATATATACACATCAGAAAGACGCTGACACTATTTCTGTACAGCTGTTTGGTCCTATTCTCAACTTCCCATCTTCTTTCTCTTTCCAAACAATTTCATCTATTCCTTGAAATATTTATCCTGCTCTTGCACCTATAGCAGTACTTGCTGATAATCGATAGAAAAGTAACTGACCTGATACAGAGAACATTTGCCATGCATCTCAAGGTTAGCACGGACACTGAGAGACCCTAAAATTGCATCCATTTATCTCCAGGTTTAAAAGAGTTCCCATCAGTAATTAATTACTGTACAGCGAGAATAGAGGAAAGGACATTACCACACAAACTGGATATTTTAGCATGAATTTAGGGGTGGTCAAAGCAAGCCCATAAGTCTATCAGCTAGGACAGGGAAGGAGGAGCAGAAGGATTGATTCAGAACAAATCAAACTCAAGAAAATCGAGAAAATTTGGGATGAACTTTGAAGCAATTGCACAGCTGCCAAGAAAATCTATGTTGGGAAGGTCTAGAAGTTCTAAACTGGCCACGTTCCTCTCTGAAAAAATGTTAATTGCTTATTAATAACAATAACATTAACATTCATATAATAGATATCCTTACAGAAAATCGCCAAGTTCTGCTCCTGGTTTGGAAAGCAGTACCCCCAACACATGCTGTTGTATGAAAGGATATATAGAGGAGAATACCATATCTAATTGATCCTTCAGGGAGATTTGAAGGAGAATGAATCCAGATTTGGAATTCAGCCAGGGCACTGGAGGTCCTATGCCTTTTCCTACGAAAGGGCCATTGGGTTGTTAACAACCATAGGCAATCAGGCCCTTGGTTTTCTGTCTCATCAGTAGGACTACCCTACATGTTCATTACACTCACACTTGCTTTAAAATTCTCTTAGCTTCTATTGTTCGTGGGTCTCTTTTTTTCTTATCAAAGTGCATTCCTTTACTTAGTCGTTGTAACTGACTCATCTAACAATATATAGGCCAATTCATAAATGGAGAAACGCTACACTAGCAGAAAGAACAGATAAAACAGTTTAACATGTTAATATTTTTTAATAATGCCTACGTAACATTCCTCAAGCTACATGCCTGAGATTTCCTCTCTCCCCCGCCCCCCCACAAGATCACTGAAATCACAAGTGATGCCCAATAAGAAGTAGGTTTTTTTTTGTTGTTTTTTCTTTTTTTTTTTTTTTTTTGCATTTTACTTAAGAGTCCTGATAAGCTGTGGCAAACTTTACCAGCTTTTGATGTTCAATCTTCCTTCTCTGTTATAAAATCATTAATAGTCATGGTACTAAACAGTCAAACCAATTTAGGGGGAAAATCAGCATTAATTATTACGTGCTTCAGGAGAGAACACTGTTCTTATCTAGCAAGCTAAAACTAAAGGGTATGTATTTCTAAAGAAAAACGTAAGTAGGCAGCTAGTCCGAAGAAAAAAGCCCAGTGGTGCATGCCCTAAGCTCTATTACATACTGTGTTGAAAACTAAAGTACCTTCAGACCCACTCCATGGATCGCAAAATACTTCCTATCTAGACCTCTCTTCAGAAACATGACCATTACATTTTCCAGCTCCTACAAAGCAATATTTTCTAAGAGGACACCAATATACTCTTGCCATATATGCTTCAGTTGTTCTGCAGGAAAAAAAAAATCTGCATTTTCCAGTACAGAGCCTGAATGACAAACTACAGAGAATATTCTACAGCTTCCTGGAAAACTGTATTTTTCAAGATGTCTCTGGTTAGATGTTTTAAATTTACTTATGCTTTAAAAAAAAAAAGAAAAAAGAGCGCACACATTATTATTGCAGTGCAGCTGAGAGGCAGAAATGCACTAAGCCACAAAATTTGTTCAAGGCACCAAAAAAAATCACAAGTTTGTTTTGAAAGACTTGGTGTTAACCAAGTAAGATCTAGGCTCCTTAATCACATAATATTAAGCACATACAAAAAAGTTAAATAAACATTCCCCTTGAAATAAGGTCCCTCATTTTAAAGAAAAGACATTTACAGAACCTTAGGCTAGAAATTCCCCACTTGGTGCATGTCTGTTCATCCCACTTAAAAAACAGACTGAGTTTCCAGACCACACTACATTTTTTAGCTTTTGTCAGTCACCCTCCTTGTTAGCTCTGTAATAGGAATGAAGCATGCAGTAAGCAGTAAGACTAAAGTCATTAAAGGATGCTATTTAAAAAGCAAAACAGTAAAAGCAGAAGGATACAGTTTTCCCAATTAAAATATTAAGTCACTGTGTTGTATTAAGTATCTGATACTGTTCTTAGAGTTGAAGAATCTATCAGGTAGATCCTTCTGCAGGAGAGACAGGTGGGATTTACACTGCCACCATTTCCTCTGCTGTTTGGGGGTTCACCTACATTTAACATCCAGAGAGCCACTGTCCTATAAACCAAAGTTTGTGAGAAGCAGCAGGACAGATCAAGGATAATTCTCTTTTCTACTCATATGAAGATTAAGTGGGAAAGTCTGTTTAAGGCAGCGGTCCTGGTTTCATGTGGAATGGAGTTGATTTTTCCTTCCTAGTGTCTGCTATGACGCTATTGTTTTGGCTTTAGGAGAAAAACAATATTGATAACGCTCTCGTGTTTCAGTTGTTGCTGAGCAGTGCTGCACAGAGCTGAGGACATTTCAGTTTCTCAGCTTCTCATACTGTCCTGCCAGTGAGGGGGCTGGGGGGCATAAGGAGTTGGGAGGGGACAGAACCAGGACAGGTGACCTAAACTGCCCAAAGGGACATTCCATACTATATGGTGTCATGTGATAAAAACCCTATAAATCTGAGGGGAGTTGGGTGGTGGGGCAGCTGTTGCTCAGGATAGCTAGGCATCAGTCAGTGGGTGATGAGCAATTGCTTGTCCATCACTTGTTTTGTAAATATGTATATACAAATATATTATTATAATTACTATTTTTTCTTTCTTCTTTTTCTGTCTTAGTAAATACCTTTTATTTCAGCCAACGAGTTCTACTTTTCTTTCTCCCTGCTCCCTGATTCTCTCCCTCATCCTACTGGAAGCAGTGAGCAAAAGGCTGTGCAATGCTGAGCTACCTGGCAGGTTAAACCACAGCAGCCGTACATTAGGTCAGTTTATTGAATGACACCAGTAAAAGGAGCCTCCAAAGGAAAGTCAAAGCAAGGGAAATACCTGGCTAGCATAACACCACAAGAAGTGTAAAGCCTTGGGGAAGATAGCGGTATCAGGCTCTCATACATTTCTTTTCACATTGTTACCTTCTTCTTAATATATACTGTAGTAAATTGAACACAGATAGATCTTGCACAATCTCAAAAGTGAAAGAGCTGTAGGTGGATGCAGATAGGATATAAGCCACCTGGAAAAAGTGGGTATTGCAAATGCAAACCAAAGTGTCACAGCTGAGCACTAGACCACTGAAACTGAGCATGCTGAAAGAGTCCCACTGGTCTTATCTATACTAATTAATAGAAGTGATAGGAGATGCTTCCTGCTTTACGGTCTTGTCAACGGTTTATGGGCGTTCAGCCCAGTACCGTGATGAATGGGACGGGGGACCCATGGGCCCACGCCCCGGGAAAAAGGAAAAGGGGAAAAGGGTAAGGAGATGGCCCTGAGAGCAAAGAACAGCGGCAACAATCTGAGGAGAAACAAACTAATTTACTAAATAAGATATCAGAATGCAAAACAACACACTATAATACAATATAATTACAATTTAAGCTGATAAATCCAATACAGAGAGAGAGAGTGTCCCAGATTCAAGGTAGGCCTTACTCTACTACCGACGATAAGACGGCTGGAGAGCGAGGTGCTGCCAGGACGAGAGACGGGCAGAAAAAGGGACGAGGTCTCGTGATCTGCAAGTTTTTATCTTTTCCCTCTGGCCGGAAATGGTAACAGAGGAGAAAAGCACCTTGGGGAATGTAGTAGTCCTTCTCTTCTGAGAACCAGGTACATTCACTACATGACGTTATGATGTGGAATACCAATAACCAAAAATCACAAAACCATGACAGGTCTCTACGTTTCAGAAAAAGCTATCTAGTAAGTCAAACTCTGGAACTTGTATTTACATCAGCATAATGTCCACTCTGTCTACAAGGGACTTATCTGCACAAGGATCTGATGCATTAAAGAAATCACGCCCACACTGCAGGACATTTCTTACTTATGCACGCACACACACTCTGTTCTTATACAAACACGGGTACTTCCAGCACATCCCAAACACAAAGAAAGCAGCATGTATCCAAAGAGCTTCACAATTGATATATAATGTCCTATAACAAAAACTTTCTGATTGCATCTGTGTAAGCAGGCAAGCATTGCAATTTATCTGAAGCAACTTCACTTATCAACATTCTGAACTATTTACACTTACACTGATTGTTATCCTGTACTCCTTGCCAAGAAGCATTTTGAGAGCCCCTTAGCCATCCTTCCTCAGCTTTTCAAGAGCTAGGTCAGATGCTGAATACATATAAACAGTCCTTTTGTGCTTGAACTTGAAAGAGAAATCAGTCATCTGTATATGAACTGTGCTACAGCAAAAAGTAATTTTTCCCTCTGACATTGTGTTTATGGTTGTTATCTTGATTGCCAAGATAAATCTGTTTTCTGTGCAGGCTTCTATAGCTTAAAATGTCAACTGCTTTACCCTTCCCCCTTCTTCCCTTTTCAAATGGTTAACAAATTAAGTCAACTCTCTGCTAGTTCGAAGGAAAAAAAAAAAAAGGTATTCCTGAAATTTAAAAGTCTGGCACAATTCTATACTGAGAGTCCATTTATCTTGTCTTTTCTTTGAAGATGGTTTACAGATTCTGGCAAAGATCCGATTTCAAGTAATACAAGTCCCCCAAGGACTTCTGATACTTGAGACTCTCAACCTGGATCCTGACCACATTACAATGATTAAATTGTCTATTATGCAAGAGATTATTATTACTTGTATTTTTTTATTGTAAGAGAAAAAGAGCACAAAAACATTTGCATGTTAAATGCTGGATAATGTTGCCAAATTGAAGCAACTTTGCAAACTATACTTTAGGCTCAAGAACCTTTATCCTCTCTACATGTTATTTTGTTACTCATAGCACAAGCAGCATAGGCATTCACTACCCAAAGTAATGGAATTAGGCAGACTATACAGATCTTTAGAGGACAGCAGGGATAGTTGAGAGATGATTGTATCAGAGATTTTATCATCATCCATAAAGAGGCACTATCTAAAACTCAGCATCATTTGTTACAGATAAATGGAAGCGTATGATCTTCCCTTGTTTTAATCTGCATCTTGCTTAAGTTCTTGTTTACGTTCTCCATATCCAGTTGCCAACTACGATTAGACACATGCCTCTCCTTGCTCCTCAGAGGATAAGGCTTTCCTGGTGACCTCAAGCTTCTGCATTCCAAACATGAAGATTGCTGACTTCCCTGTGGCTTCAACTCTAGTAAAATTATTATACCAAACTGCTCCATCTTTCATGGTGTTAGAGGATAAAGTGTGTGTGAAGAACTGCATACTTGGAACCATTTCTGAGCACTGAGCAGTTTTGCAGATGAGGTTAGCAGACTGCTCAAGCTCCTTGGGACCTTTCCCTTCCTTTTAACCACAATTTTATTCACAAAGAAACACAATCTTCCTTTTAAAAGAGTGTGCTAATAGAAACCCGTTTTGTCAGCATGCTGGTGTCACTACAATTGAAGAATATACCAGTTCAATCATTCATAAATCAATGTGCATATTTGTCCTAATCTCTAATGTCATTTCATCAATGCACTCCTTATTTTGCAGTTATTGATACTAAATTCCAACATGATTACAGAATCACATTCTTCACTTTATTACATTTTGAATATTGGAGAGTTTCCCCCTTTATTAAATTACATTGTATTTAAAGAGTCTGAAAACCTTCTGATGTATGACCATGGACGTAGTTCCATCTATTTTGTTTTTCTCATTCATTACATAGATATTTTGTTTTATTAGTACATGTATTTCACTTGAATTTCACTTCATGTCCATTGGGTTACATCATTTCTGATGCGTGGATACTACTACAGAGCCCTGCAAACTGATTCAAGTCTAAAGTAAAACCAGCTTTTTGCATAGCTCAGGTGTTTGGAAAGGAGATATGGGTCCTTAAGTTACCAGGTTATATCAAACACATGGCAGAAAGCCATACCAAAACCCGGCAAGGCCAGTTTGGCTAAAAATAAACTCCATTTGAAGGGTGCTTGTTAGCCAATATAGAAATGAATTTCCTATCACTTCCTCAGAAACACAGGCGTTTACACAACCAGAGCTGCTAGCACAATTGGTAGCTTGTCAGCAGACTTAGCCCAAATGCCAGGTGGCTGATTTTGAACTCAAACACAGTACAGTAGATTAGGAGAAACTCTGTTCCATGTCCCAAGAGTTATACAGTGAAAATGTATTGCTTGCATTGTAGAAGAACTTAATAGACCATATAAACAAGAGCCAGACTCTAGCAGTAAAGGTTGTGCTAGCACGTAGGTGCCTGAAACAAAGAGGGATGTATCTGAACCTAACAATGTAGGAATCTAATAACCTTTAGCACTTTCAGGTGTCACCTACAGAAGATGACTCAGATTGCAGCAGGCTGAACTACCTCCTAGAAGGGGCCATCTCTGTGAAGCACCCAGTAAGTTGGCATATTTGTGTTCACAAAAAGGGGATGGTCTCTGAGCTGATCTGTTCAACAAGTCTTCTGACCTCCAATTTTACACATAAAAACAAAAGAGGAAATAAATCTTGACATTGTTTTTCCTCCTCCATCATATTTAAAAATCATGGCTGTCAGGCAAAGTCCCTGATAACTGGAAAAAGGGAAACATCACTCCCATATTCCAGAAAGGAAGAAAGGAAGACTTGGGGAAGTACGGGCAGTACATCTCATATCTGTGCCTGGGAAGATAATGGAGCAGATCCTCCAGGAAGAGATGTTAAGGCACACACGAGATGAGAAGGTGATCAAAGACAGCCAGCATGGCTCCACCAAGGACAGATTGTGCCTGACAAATCTGGTAGCCTTCTGTGATGGACTGATGACAGTGGTGGACAAAGGAAGGACAACTGATGTCTGATACAATCTACCTGGACTTGTGCAAGGCCTTTGACGTGGTTCAGCATCACATCCTTCATAGTTGGAGAGAGATGCATTTGAAAGCTGGACTATTAGGTGAATAAATAATAGGTTGACTGATCGTAGCCAGGGGGTTGTTGTCAATGACAACAACCTCCAGGTGGAGGCTGGTTATGAGTGGTGTCTTGCAGGGGTCTGCCTTGGGACTGGTGCTTTTCAACATTTTAACAATGACAGAGACAGTGGGATTAACTGTATCCTCAGCAAGTTTGCTGATGACACCAAGCTGAGTGGTGAAGTCAGCACAATAGTGGGTGGCAACTCTGCCCATGGCAGGGGAGTTGGAACTGGATGGTGTTTAAGGTCCCCTCTAACCTAAGCCATTTATGATTTTTAACAAGTCCGCCTTAGTGAGAGGTGAGATGAATTTCAAGTCTTAAAGCTGTGGAGTTCTGTTGACTCAGACTGCTATAATGGCTCTGGTGATTATACCATATTACTTTATTAGTGTGACAACACTAATTCAAAAGTAACCACACAGCAAAGGAAAAATGAAAATGCAGAATTCCAGGAGGATTACAAGAAATATACTACAGGTAACAAAAATTAATTATAGTTCATTTATTACTTTCTTGGTGATATTCCACTGCATTGATGACTTCTCATTGGGTGCTCAAAATAAAACCCGAAAACAAGTGCATCTGTGTTGGTCAGGGTATTTGTCATTGTCCTTGTACAAGCAGCTGTTGGTACCTGAGGACAGCAGCAAGAAGAGCTTTTGTTAGTCACTGACCCTTCCTCACTACAAAACAGCAGGTAGTCCCAAGAGTTTTTTTTAATTCTTTCTCATTTACAGTATGCAAGTTCAACATACAGGATAGGAGTTGTTATGCTTTACTTCGTTTTCAGAGAGATATATTTCAGACTGGAACTCAAAGCAAAACTCAAGGAACTGCCAGGTCTCAAATTTCAGCTTTGAAAGCACCTTAGGATAACAAAGAGACAGACTTGCCTTTCTTACTGGCACAAAAGACGTTGGGACAGGAAAACAGAAGTCACATCCATGTACAGAAATAAATCTAGTTATTCAAAGGAACTGAGCTGAAGCAATGTAATTCTTATTTTTTTCTATTTTTCTGCCCAGGTGAACATTTATAACCCCATGGGCTTTTGCAGAATTCCCTTTCAACAGCACATATCTTCAATTTATAATGGTACAGCCACACACATGCACACCCTTATGTAGTTGTAACTGTAGTATTGTTGGAGATAAACAATGATGGACCCATTCTCCTTTACCCCCACACCAATGACATTTACAGGCTAGATACACTATCACCTCTCCAGAGAAGACGGTATGGTGGTTGAATGGCAGCAAGGATCGTCCACACAGAGGAAAGCCTGGACAGAGGCAGAGGCTGGATTCTAGAGCACCTCTGTTTCAGAGAATGAATTATAAAACTACATGAGCTCTTAAATTTAGAGCATGTTACCTTTTCTCCTAGTTTAAACTACACTTAGATTAAATCAATTTAAGTCCAGATAGGATAACTTATTAAGATAGGAACAAAAATTAAATGGATCCATGGCCTCCCTCGCTCTCTACTCCTTTCAGCATCTTTGCACCCCTGGATAGAAAATTAATTCCTGTCTCCACAACACTGCAATTCTCCATATTCTCAGTTCAGCTGGGCACAGCAACAAACACTCCAGTATTAAAATAAATTATTTAAAAGATTACCAACCATATATAGCAAGATCTAAGGGCCCTAATGCTTTATAAGTTTCTAAACTACTTCCACCCACCCCAAATAACATTACTTACAACCCTATACAAAGATTGCATTGAGATTTTTTTCCCCCTACTAGTATAACAGAGTAGAATTTGTTCCATTAGCCCCAATATTTAAGGTCATTTTTAGAAGTATTTGCTCAGAGACCGTGTTTTCCTGCTGCCCTCATTGCAATTTGCTTTGCTAACATCTTCAGATGTTGCCGAAACTTGAATACAGGGTATAAAAACCGTGAGAAGCAATTTGCTTTAAAGGTAATTCTCTATGTCTAGAGAAATGTGTGTTCTTTGCTATGGAGTTTCAGTATTCTGTGCATCTCTGTTCAATATTTTTGAACTCATGCACACATGAGCAACATAAAACCAGCATGAGGGTTATTACCTCAGAGATGCAGGTAGGTTACTTTCCTAAAAGTATCATTGCCAATTCATTATTCGTTCCTGTAACTCTATAAATAATTAAGAGAATAAGTCTGTTTCATGAGAATGACTCTTATCAAGAGCTCACTACAAAGACCTTCACAGCTTCCTGTTCAGAGCATGTGCAACATACCATATTGCTTTGATTTTCTATGTGTGTTTAGAAATGTTTGGCTCAAACATAAAAACAAAGTGACTTGCGCTAAAATTGTAAGCCTTCAGTACCTCCACTTGTAAGCTTGTTTTACAGCTGCAAATTAGAGGGATTTAAAGCCAGTTGTGCAGAGGCTAATAAATTCCATTCACAAAAGCGCTTTTGCTCTCCCTTACAAAACTTTCCTGTGTGCTTTCACCTGACATACCTGTTCTCATTATGTTGTTATGTACATTTGTCCCACAATAAGGCACTGCTTCATAGTAGAATAATTGTCTTTTTTTTTTCATTCCTCTTGATTACTCAGGAAATCCCTAGTAGCAACAAAACCAGTTTCAGCAAAGGGATTGCATGCAGTAAGGCATACTTCAGTATTGTGAACGGTATCCAGCCACAACAAACATACCAAATGAATTTCCATTCTGCTATGAGTATGTATAGGAAGTACCATATCCACAGAAGAAATAAGTTGTGTGTATATATTATGTATGTATATATAATCCACATTAAGAACAGTTAAAAACACATAGATTTGAAGCACTGATTACCACCAGTGTCAGGCAGCTTAGTATATCCTGGTTGGAATGGTTACACAACTGCTTTGTAACTTGGGCGCAGACATGGAAACAATAAATGATGAAAACTTCCATCAGCTGAAAACACTGACTTTTGTCCAGTTGCATAAAGCTAATATAGCAGAATGTGTATAAGTAAAAGGGCAAATGTATGAAGGTGATTGACAGAACAAGATAAACCCTTAGTATTGTTGGTTTGTATGGTTTAATTTTGGGGGAGAGAGGAGGAATGTTGGGTTTTGTTTTAGTTTTTGTTTCTTCCCTTCCCCTAAACAATAGCACCTCATTCTCTATTGACATATTTCTTTTATGCACAATTCAAGACAGCAGTAAGCTCTTTCTCTTTTCAGAAAGATCATTCAGGATGATCTTAATCTTCCACTGCTACAGGCTTAACTGGGAAAATGACTGGGAAAATCTCGTCTGATCTGCTGCTGCAAGGCAAGGAGGGTACCACAGCACAGAGCTGTCCTCAGAAATTCTGTGCTGTGAATCTCTCTGCAAACATCCATGGAGGGATTTCATAAAACTGTCTTAACACACAGACTAAGGTTTGCCATCTATCAGTAGTAGTTGCAGGAATGGTAACAACAGGCTCAGCCCACTGGACTCACACGAATTCTGTACAAGCACAAGATATCCCAAAGAATAAGGAGATAGACAAAATGGCCCATACCGACTAAACCGAGATATTTATATTATCTACACTAGATCTGAATCACAGTCCAATTCACTCTATGAAGAGTGTAGAGAGGTTAACAATCCTTGGCACTAACAAAATTAGGTACTGTGAATATACTCTTTTCCTGCCATGTTCCTCGAGCTCATTCTTTGTCACTTTACCCAGTTAGGATGCTGATAACAAAACCCTCCATGCAATAACAAGGAAATCATGCTTTGAACAGCCTAGCTGTCAGCAGGGCTCTTGAGTCACTATACACACCAGAAACTTCCGTCAGCACACCCCAACTGCTGAAGACATCTCTGCAGCTGTCTCCAGGCCACCTTAGTTCTTCTCCATATTAGGATCTAGGAATATGGGGATTTTTTCCACATTCCCTGTTGCAATCAGGGATCACTAAGGGCACATGCAACATTTGTACAAAGGAAAAGTACGCTGTCTTAAAAGACATGAACCCAATAATGAAAGAAGATAGAAGGACACAGTGTAAGTATTGAGATTATTTTTTGGGATAGAATAGCACAGTCACATTTGAACTAGCACATGAAAGACAGCAGCAGCAAACAGACCTCGTATGGGTCCTCTGCATAGAAGCAACTTTACCCAGAAGAGGAAGCTATTTCCATATGTAGTTCTAATTTGGACTGTTTCAGTTCTTGGATGCACTATTTTAGAGGCATGGGTACTGTTTCAGTTTCAGAAGTTCTAAGCACAAAAGACACCTCTGTAATCAGTGGGTTTTTACAACAGCATAGGAAAGATCAGAAGTCTGGATGGAGCACGCGATTTTTCAGCCTCATTAAGCAAGGTCAGATTCATGCAGCAAGAATGAACAGCCTTCCCAAAATTGCAAAAAAAAAGAAAGAAAATAAAACATGGTTTAATCTCAATCTAAATGCTAGATATAAAGATAATGTGAAGATGCTAACTAAAGTGGTTACACAGAAATAAGACTTATGTTTTCTAGGACAGGAAATCAGAAAAACAATTTTCTATCAGACATTACATCTACTAATGCCTCAGGACACTCAGACTGGCTAACATCAGTAAAGCTGGTGTGCAAAAAACACAGCTGAATTAAATCTTTTCTGATTGGTCTATTTGGTTTAAATTGCATTAATTGTATAAATGAATAGCTTAATTCTATTCTACCCAACCAGAGTTCTCATATGAAAGCAAAAAGATTGTCAGTCATGGAGTCTAAACTGGTGGGTGTATCTCCATGGCAGCTCATTAACTTAAACCATTTTAATTGTCACTGAGGGGTACAATTATGTCACTTGGCTCTATATATTTATATATCTATCTACCAATGAAAACTACTGAGAAATCTGAGTAAGCCTCCTTAAACTGTATAAAACTGAAAGCCCTGAGAAGAAATATAATTGCTTTGGGAAATTATTCATAACTCTTAAAATTTTAACCATTCTCATTACTTTAATTAAGTGTGGCTTGGGAAACTAGATAGCTCAAGAGATTACTAATCAGCTACCAGTTTACTTCTACTCCAGGTCAAGGACTCAACAAATGGGATGCTGAATTACTGCCTTGCACTAAAAATGTGATTCCCTAATCACATTTCCCAGCCTGAGTGCTTGCAGTGCCAGTCCTCCAGCAATCCTGACTGAGAAATCAGCTCCCAGACCACCTTTAAGTTCAAATTAGGTGTATGACATCCAAAGCACTGTGGGAAGCAGAGAACAGAGATATCTTCACTCCCGCCTGCAATCACTCTGGATCCAGTCCCATCTTTTGGCAGGACAATATTTCAGCCCCCATAAAATACATGCAAAAAAGATAGGTGGGTTTATTGAAAGATCTGCTCTTAGACAGAAGTCTGTCTTAATTTATCCATAGCATGAAATCAGCAGATAATTAAGTAGTTTCACATAAGAACTTAAAATATTTTCACTTTACAGACAAATAACAAGCTCCCATGATTTCATAAATACTAACATCATAATCCCTTTTTTGTCCTGCAAGGGATAGATGTTTTCTTCCCTTGGTATACTGAAAGGTAACATCATCGGAGTGTTATTCATCCACTCACTAGTGGTTTGTAGCATTCAGAATTTAACTATGGATATGGAGTTCTTGCCCTTCGGGGTTTATTTACAGATTTTTACCAGTTGACTGTGGTAACCCATGAACTATAATTAGGGATTTCCAGCTGTTACCAAAAAAGCCTGGAATATACCGCTTGCAAGCTCCAAATATACTTAAAAACCATCTACTAGTAAATCTAAAATAATATTAGACTACCAGGGATGCAATAGGATGTATTTTAAAGGTGTATTAGCCCTTCAGCCACTATGATTATACCGTATGAGTATTATAAAATATATATGAAGACCATTGAGTCCCTGTGACATTAAGCGAAGTCAAACTTTAGTACCACCAACTGGTTTCCCAGAGGTCAAAAGCTAGAAATCCTTGATTTTTGTCTGGTTGAATTGAACATTTTGTGGAATCTGGAAGACAGAGTGATCTTTTGTTTAAGTAGGAAGCTAGAAGAATTGGGGCACAGAAGAGGAAAGAATTATCCCCATGCATTCCTGCACATGCTATACCAATAGCGATTTTCTAGAAAACTTGAGTTCAAAACATTTATTCTTGCAGTACCCACATAAGAGCTATTCTGTAACAGGTTTTGAGCAAAATACAAACTCAACAGTTCAACACCAAAAATAGTCAAATCTTTATGGAGCACCCTGGTATTGAGGTTTTTGAAGACTAATTTCCTTAAAAAGCCACCAATCGTCACTAAAACCAAACGAACAACTTTTAGTTCAACAAGATAAGCTAATTCTGAGTTACAGGTCATGAACAGCTCCAGTATTATTTGATATACCCCTCAGATGTTCCTTCACCCCTCTCCACACAAAGATCTGGTAATAAACTTGTTTTTTTAAATTAAGTACCATGTTCTAAGTTTAGAGATTGGAGTCAGTTAAAAGTTTTCCCATCTATAGTTTCAAGGAGAGGGCAGTAACTTCTCAAAACTCTATTCTGTCTTAATGAACTCATTAGCTAGGGGAAAAGTATATATTTAGACTAAGTATGAAAAAAATGTAAATAGCTTCAGAATAAACACAAGAAAAATCTAAACATCGTTCTTATTAAGAGACACTTCTGAATTGTTTCCATCACGTGAAGCCATGATAGGTGCATTCCAAAATACAGCCACAGGCCTGATTAAGATAATTTAAGACAATGCATATGTGTTCCCAGCATGGGCCACCTGAGTTTGAGCCATCTAGTTTATTATTATTTGTCGTCTGATTTCTAGTCAATATTTCAAAAGAGACATAAAACAAAAGCAATCAAGAGCTCCTTTAAAAAAATACAGACATGTGTAAGCCTCTATAAATTATTTTTTTCTCAGGTTACTAAGTACAGTAATTCAAGCTTTGGCTGTCTGCCTAAAACTACAGTTTCCTCAAGTTTTAATTCAAACTTTCATCTATAAAATTGATTGTGGCATTAAAATAAAAGTGACATAGTTACCAACTACTCTCTATAATTAGATACTGTTAGGTCTTTCCTGTTACTTGAAAAACATTCTTCATTTAATATACAGAAAGAGGCAGTGTTGACTAATGAGCAGCTCCATTACTAACTTTTACCAGTTAGTAGTAATAGTTTTATCAGAGCTGCAAACACTTTTGAATAGCCAGGTCTTTGTTTTGAGAGCTGAACTGAAATGTTCCAAATACAGTAAAACTCTGGAGCCCATGCGCAATATGGATTCTTTGTTCACCTCCTATATGGGCTGAGAGAGACAAACCTAGACATAAATGGTCATTTGTTCTCATTACTGATCCCAAGCAATATTGTGAAAGAATGTGGAAATTAATCTAAGTATCCTGGCCATGTTCCAGCTTGGATAACTACATCCTCTGTACCTTAAGCACCGTCTATTTCTCTCCAGTCTCTATTTTCATTTTAATAAATTACTTATTTCCCCAGTTATAAAACATTGCTTAGCACTGATGATAAAGAATGACTACCACATTTCTCCCTGAGGAAGACTGCACAATGAGCCTTACCTCCCCCGTTGAGGCAAAGCAGGGAGGTGTAAATTTGAAACAACACATCAGTAAGTAGGAGAACATTCCAAACTAGAGGGAGAGTTCACTGCCACACCAAAAAACACAGGCTGTGTTCGTGGTTTTGGAGCAATATTTTCAGACTCAGTCTAATTTCAGGCTGTGGCTGTATGGGAGATAAAGGCATTGATCTCTCTGGTGACAGCAACAGGACAAGGAAACGGTATGAAGCTGCACCAGGGAATGGTCAGCCTAGTTATTACGAAAAGGTTGTTCACTATAGGATTACTGGGCTCCGAGGAGCCTCTCCAGCACAGTGGTCACAGCCAAGCTGACAGAATTCTGTAAGTGTTTGGAGAACACCCTCAGAAACATGGTTTGGTTTTTGGGTGGACCTGTGTGACGATCCTTGTGGGTCCCTTCCAACTCAGGATATTCTATGATTCTAAGAGCATCAAAACATGACACTGCCACAGCCTACCTCCCTCCACCCTCTGGCTGCTGCTCTCTCAGACCTCACAGCTGAGCTACTTCTCCAAATACTTGTTTCATCCAAATTAAATTTGATTACCATAAACAGCTTAATAATAGGGTCTTGCTAACAGTATATCAGTCACATTGACTGGACCAGGGTTAGGAATAATTACACAAGCAGCTGGCAGATACCAGAAGTCACTGTATTCGTTTTGGGTGATAGATACAGTCCTGTAGAAGCTGGTCTCTTTTCCCGTTTAGCTGCAGCAAGAGAAGGATATATTCTATCTGCAATAACATAAAAGCTTGTCTTTATCCTAAGACATACAAAGCAGGATGTCACTGGCATTAAACTGGAAAGATCCCGTCTTTAATCATAAAGCAAAGTTCATATGATTGAATTTACACAAGGATAACCCAGCTATGCATAAGGGCACAGATGTACTGAAACATGAAGATCAAAGTACTGCATGGAAAGACAGGATTTCTGTATCAAAGAATATTCTGGGGAGCGCCCCAAAAATGTTTTGTTTTTTATTTTTTTTAAATCAGACTGAAGTTTTCTACTCTTGATATACTCTCATAACGCCAGAGAAGGTATTAGTAGTGAGGGAAGTGATTATCAAAGTTGAACAGCAACAAGAAAAAAAAGGACAAGATCTGAACATGCAGCGTCCAGTAAATGGCAGGGGTTCCATGCAACTAGATATTCTGTTCACTAAACATTCAGCTCACGTTCTCAGCAAGTGGACTGTGTACCCAATTCTTAATCAGTTTTCTGGACTATACTTACTGAATATTCCTGGCTACATGATCTTAGAGAAGACTGTGCTCCTAAATGGGACTGAGGCGTACTAGTGGTAATGGGGTATCACAAACCAGAAAGGAAGAGATTGGTCACTTTACTGCTTTTCCTGGATGGAGCAGGGCTGATCTTTCCATTCCTCTCCAGCATTTGGCATCTGGCACCAAGCTCCACAGCAAATTCTTGTTACACAATGAGCATGTCAAGTGACCAGCAACTCACACCCACTCAGGTTTTCTAAAAGGTCACAGCAACCACAGTTTTATTACTCCAAACAAGATGGTAATCTGGATTCGTTAGCATTATGCAAGTTCATTTAAGCATCAGTTGAAGGCTGGAGACATTAAAAGCTTGTCCTAGCAAATAAGGTTGAACTCTGAAGGTTGATTGCAAGGAAAGAAGATTACAAAATAAAACACTGAAGAGTGAATTTAATAGGATAAATCACTCCTGAGTTCCTCCCAATTAAGTCTACATTTTTCCTGCCTTTCTTCAAAACAAAGTCTCAAACTATCCACAAATCTCTAACCAGAAATAGCTCTGATAATTCACATTTGCCTCTACCTTTTCCTCTTCAGTCAGACCTTTCTTCTTTCAGCACAAGTAAAACATTCAGTGACTGGTGTTGGAACAAATTCAAGGCAAATCAAACATTTGGGGCACCTCGGGAAGGAAGACAGATAAAGGGAGGAGGGGAGTCAACTTTCAAGACTATTAAAAAAATCTTTATGAATCCAGTATCATAGGAAATGTTCACTGGATGCACATCCTGTCTCTGGCTCAGCTTAAGCTCTCCACAGGGACCAAACACAGCACATTAATAATCTAAATGACAGAACTGGCATGTAGAGTCTTTGTCTGAACTGTATTCCCTGCTCTCTTCTGTTAGCCTGGGGACTTGCAACAAGTGGGTTTCTTCATCTATCACTCTCTTTTATATATCCACTGTGCTAGAGCTAGCGAACAAAAAAAATCTGCTTCAAATATTTGTCTTAAGTATGACAATAGTGTCATAGCTTAAACAAAGATGTTTCTAGCTTTCTCTGTCTTATAACTTACCTCTGCACCACAATTCTATTCTATTAGTCAGAAACAATGATTCAGCTTAATTGATGTTTTCATTATTCCTCTGTATATTATCCTTTATCCAGCGCACCCAGTTTATATTTGCTACACGAGTGATCATAACTGAACAGATTACCCAGTCCATAGACTACAATGGCAGTCCAGTTCCTTTACCCCTTCTTGCAGATGATATTATCTATGCTGTCATACAAAGAAAACTCTCCTATATGAAACCGTAGATATCCAAAAGCTGCTTCTTAAAATTTTGCACCAGCTTTCCCTAGGAGCAGTTAAGAGGTTCTACCTATCTAGGAAATTAATGAACACCATCAGTGCAGCTGAGCACCCAGCAGCCCTTAATGCAGTCACCCCCACCACATCCCTGAGGAAAAGCAGTGGCATAGTGTCTAGTGTACCAACGGGGATACAAGAGCCTGTATAACTTGCTCAAAGCATTCACCAGGTCCATGGGAGAGGCAAGAGTTCAGTGTCCCTTCACATGCCAAGGCTTATATCTCCTCCAAAAACAACCAGGGGGAGCTTACCTGCTCCCTCACTATCATCCTCCTGTTTCTCCAGTTTTGACAGATAGGAGTGTTATATATGGGGTACACAGCTAGAAACCTTTTATTTTGTGGGCAGGAGGAAAAAATAGCTGTCATTAAAGGAGAAATTACTACCAGTTCAACAGGTCTGTGAATACAACAGTTTCCTCCAGTGTGCATCCCTGAACCCAGCCAAAGGTTCTCCCAGCCACAGAATGTCTGAGAACAGTGGTGGATACCATCTTAGCCTCTCCAGATATCCATTTTCTTTACCATCATTTTATAACTTCTTATAACAAAGAAATGCAAAAATCTGGTTTTACATAAAATGTACCAGCCACAATACAGTCTTATAAGAAAAGACACCACTAGAGCTTTGCTTTCCAGGCATACTAAGCAGTTATGGTAACTTAAAGCATCCTGTCGCAACTGAGATAATTCACCATCGTACTGAAAAGTGTTCTGTTGTACACTTGTATTTATAGCAGACTAAGCACTCCCATCAATAGCCCCCATAAGCAGTTTTCACACTTGTAATATCCAATTTAGGAAGGAATGTTGGTTTCATCTCAATTATATACTGTAATCCTTGATTTAATCCTTCCTTTCAGGTTTTACTGCAACTTATTCTATTCAAACTCAGCCTTAGCTGCTAAAGATGTTACTGTTCAGTATGGACATTTGCAGTGTATTATTTTCTTCTTAGATTGCATCAGACCATTTCAAGGTTATCAGAATTCTTTAGCTAGCTTCTTTTTAATGAAAGTAAAAAAACACAAAGAAAATTATCTTATAGGCACAACGAAGTAAATCAACTTTCCTACTCAGCTGTGTCCTACAACCTTCAACAGCTCCTCCTCTCCCCCATGCCCTCTCCATATCATTCCTGCCTTCTCAGTCCCCAGAGTGATGTAAGCCCTATAAACTGAAGAAATCACAGAGAACTTTTTAAACCAAAGAGATTAACAATTGCTGCTGTCAAACTCAAGTTACATTTGTGATGACCTCCCAGCTTGCTGCTGCTTTCTGGAATGGATAAGATGCCAAATTAGAATCGTTCTCCTTCGGGGGGGGGGGGGGGACATGCACTCTGGCTTCTTCTGAGCCACCAATATGCGCAACACTTTTGAAACTAATATCAGTCTGTCAAATCTGGCTGAAAATGTGAAGTTTCAAAGCTACTGAGACAGACTGATAGATTAAAAGCATAGATTTTCAAGACAAATACATGCAACTATTAGCTCCTCCTGTAACAGTTCAGCCATTAGCTGTCTTTAGATTCAAGATGAGACAGGTTTAATCACATTCCAATTCAATCAAGAGACAAGTTTTAAAGTGTATGATTGATCAAAGGTTACCCAGACTAAATTACAAGTCAGTGGATCTGGTTACTAGCTTGCCTGGGAGTACCCCTCACTTCTGAATGGTGCTGGTTCTTCATGCTCTATATTCAGCTGCTAACAGAAGCTCCATATTCAGCTTGGCTTGAAGCTTAGAAAACTGTCTTGGCTCCACCACTTTAATGAGTTTGCAGTGCTTTTCCACAACCATACAAGATATATCCATGCCTTTGGTTCTTAGCAGCAACTGTGGTGACAGACACCTGTCACTATAATCCTGCCAGAGTAAGTAGGGGAATAGATATATATATATACATATATATATATATTTTTTTTAAAGCAAATCCCTCTTTAATCTCCACTTTGTAAAGCTACATCAGAACTAGTTTTGAACCTTCCACGTCCCTTTTAATTTCTTTTACCTTCCGAAAGCATTGTTTGTGTTTAACAGAGAGAAGCAAGCACACCAAGAAAGGCACCTCTGGCTGTTCAGTGAACTAGTGGAAGTATTCCTAAAGTCTCAGTTATATAACAATAATAAAATGAATAAAATTCAATGTTATCAAATTAACATCACTGTGTTAATGGTGCATCCACTACATTAAGATCTTGACAGACTCTCCAGTGAGGCCTAGGTTATTAACGTAACATACAATACAGTTATAGTCAAAAGCAGGTACCGTTTAATATTTCTACACGTTGACTTTGTATCCTTCATCAATATACCTTCCAAACACGTCTCTCAACAAGGTTTTCCATGAAATATGGGATAGGTGCAGAGGAAGAAATGCAGTTATAACTTCAGTGTATATCTTGATTCTGTACCCTGTGGCTCATTACTGCTAAGCCAAGAGGGACAACACAGTACTCAACTGGATTTTTATAGGTGGTCTTAGAACTTCATGTTTCTTATGAAAAATGGGAGTTTAGAGTATCCAAAAGATAGCAAAGGAAAATATGTTTTAAATTTTATTGAGAAAAAGGTTGAAAAACTTAATATATTAAGAGTACATATGTAAATAAATAAGCAATGGGAGTGAATAGAGTCACCTGTGATGACTATAACATGACACAATTTGATATGCATTAGCAAAGATATTAGAAAGCATCAATTTCTGATTGTTGCAATATAAAGTTTAGCCCATTCCTACGTAACTCCAGCAAGTTAATTACCTTTTATACAATTTATCACAGTACCATCAACAAGTTTGTGTCTTGAACTTACTGCAAGGGGTCAGACTGCCAGCTCTGAAACAAAAATTGCAGTGAGGTAGCTAAGCCCAAAAGAAGTTTCAGGAAAAGCAGCAGCAATGCCAGGACTGTGAGACACCTTGGAGAAAAGGAAAGTCAGACAGCAGAGAGGTAGGACACAAATGAGTATTTGAATCCCAAAAGAACAAAGAGGTACGATTTTTTGTTTTTCTTAATGTTTTTTGTTTTGTTTTTATCCAGGAAAGAAAGGAAAAACAGGGGAGGAGTGATAGAGGCTGAAACACCAACAAATCTGGTGAAGATTTCTAGTCTTGGAAGACCAGAATATTTAAAACTTCTCCTTTGTAAAACTACAGTAGAGTAAGGAACTCTCCCACCTAATAGAGAAGTAAACTTTCCTGATTTATCTGAGATTTTGTTGAGGCTGGCAATGCTAGCAAACACAGTAAGCTTCAGAATGCATAGACTGCTGTCTTTGTATAGTTTTCCTATTAAGCAGAGCATTAGGAACATCACCATGCACAATCAGAGACAGGTACCGCTGAGCCTAATCCATCGGTTTTATTCTTCCAAAAGGAATTCTCTGTTCCTTGACAGAATACTAACCTTCCATAATCTTACACGATCCAATTACCTTTTTATGCCCAGAAGCTGTCTGCATCTTTATCCTAGCTTCCTTTCATACTTCTCCCTTTCTGAAGAAATGCATTGTTTTGTGTCTGAGCAGAGGCTTACAGTGTATTTTCTCTTCTGAGTCATATTGGCCCAAAAGGGGCATAGTACACCCTTCACTCAAAGTCTAAGCAATGTTCAGCACCACTTTATTGCCATACATACACATGTATGGCAATAAAAACTGTCACCGATGGTCAATTTTAAAAGAAATAAGATGAGGATAAGCACATCTCCTCATATTAATCTGGAGGGGAATTTAAAAGCTAAAGAAAGATCTGGAATAAACAACAAAGAACAAAACAAAACATCCAAAGAAAGAAGTTCCTGGCAGTGCTAATTTTCCTGACTGCTTTGCACATGCTTTGAGGAAAACGCAGGGCAAAATTGTTTTGAGATCACAGCATTTTGAGGCAATAATGCAGCTCATTTTGTCACCACTACAGATGGCAGGCTGTAATGAGCACATGTTAATGACTACTATAGATATTCTATACACAGATATGTAATGAAGCGCTGCAAGATGTCAGCAGTGAAACAAACTCTGAGAGGCTTGGCCTCATTTCAGGTTTTGTTACAAGAACAAAGCTCAGACCTGGTTTTCTCAAAGGTGGACGTACGATAGTGCATTCAGGAGAACTTAGTTCATTTTCTAAATAAAAGATTCATTTATGATTTTGCACCAGTTTTCTCCCAGATTCAAGATAAAGCCAGATGAAATAAGGTTTTCCTTAAGTATCATATTCACTATTGAAAGCAATTAGGCTGAAAAGGAATTTTAAGTAGATTAATAAATACAACACACCCCAAAGCTGGGCACCACAGAAACCAGAAGCATACCCACTTGGATTACCTTTAGAGCTGACAGCAAGATACCATTCTTAGCTAACAAAACCCCACAGAACCTCACATAAACATTCATTTTATTTGCATACAGTCAGCACCCTAAATACACCAACAGGCCCTGCCTACCCCAGCCAGATTCACCCAGGACCTACATCCACCACATCTTCTGCCCATACATCAAGGAGGTTCACTTGTATCTGGGCTCTGCAGTTGTGCCCAAGCTAGCACTTAGAATCCCCAGACTTAATAGGGACCAGACTTGCTCCCTTTCTTCTCATGGCAGTACTACTGCTATCACCTCCCTACTCTGCTCTTTCAGTTCAAGCCCAGGTGTGAGCTTTAATGAGGCTCCTGCTTATATAAGCAGAAGGGCAGGTGGAGATGCCAAGTGAGGCCAATCAGGACATTTAAGGCCTATTGGTGCACTTGGGGCCAAAACACGAGAGTTTGGAAAAAAGAGATACTGCTTACAGTCTTTTCAAAGAAAGTATTTCAAAATGACAATTTCTAGACCAGGGAATATAATAATAATAACAACAACAGCAGCAGAAAGATACTGTGTGGAGACTGAAATTTAGTTTCCTCTCTGAAAAAGGGGCTTACTTGCAAGAACACTTACGTGAGACATGCTACAGAAATACACCTGATATAACAACCGGCAGACAATTCGATAAGCTTGATAATCTATCACATGGAAAAGCCAAGTGAAATTTAGGATGACAGCTATGCTTTGTGGGATGGAAGTCATTCTGAAGGACAAAAATTTGTCATGTGAAGAACTGGTATTTGGAATTAATAAATGAAGAGAGATTGTTTGAATAGACTACCAGATGGGAAACGCTTGCTATGAAGGTCCACTTAATTGGCTTCAGCTTGATGCTAATCTTAAAAAAAAAAAAAAAAAAAGGTTTGGCCACAGCAAAAAACTAACCAAAAAGAATCAACAGTGGTGACTCAGACAAGGGCCCAGGAAAAAAACCTAAACAGATCTGATTCAAGGATTATGAGGGTGCCTGATTTCCTAAATTTATAATGAAGAAATTGACCTTGTGTAATTTCTCCCTAAAGTGGCGATAAACTTCTCATTACTTCTCATAGTTGCAGGAGAAAAATTAAAACAATATGAGAACACAAGCTATCTGAGAAGCCTGGTACAGCTATGAAAGGCACTACCTTGATATTAAAAATAGATTCCATCAGTCACTGCAAATATTACACGTTCTCCTTTACTGAGGTATTGACTGGAAAGTGCCAATGGAAATACTTCTAATTTACTGCTTATAGAAAATCAGGGGCCATAACCTTCTTCAAAAAATTCAAAATATTTATAACACGGCCACACAAGACAAGTTGTTTTCAACTTAGTGCGAGTAGTTAAACTTTTTATACATATATATATATATATATATTTTTTTTTTAAGCCGACACAGTTTATTCCCAGAGGATATAAGCCTGGTAGACATACTACTTATCCACTACTTGAAATCCTCTTGCGGTAATGACTTCTTCAATCCTAGTCTGACAGCACTGTGTTTCAAAGAGTACATTGTTCATAAAGCATGCTGTTCCTGCAGCAAAAAAGCTCAAGACCCTTAAGCTCTGGCTCATACCTGAAATTACCCCAAATATTTGCAGCCTGTTCAATATAATAGGTTTTCTATGAAAGACCCCATTATAGACAAAAAACCTGCACTAATTGTTTTTTATTATCTTAATAATCTTAACATTTCCTCATCTAATAACAGTTAATTTAATGTGCTCCTATAATTTGTTCCTAAATTACTAGTTTGTTTTAAAAAAACCTAACAGTGCTGACTTCATGTTTCCACACATTGCTTTAATTATCTACAAATGTCTCTGAGACTTCCTAGAGTAGATTTTCACAATCTCCTTATTGTCCTTGTATAGACGTTTAAAATGTACTGTAGCTCCTCCAAGTTCATCATCCCTTTTATTTACAAAAACCTTGTAATTAATAGCAATAAGCACAGAAAATCTGGAAGTGAAAAGAAATGTTAGATGGCCTCCTGCTTTTAGCTCATAGACCTTCCACTTAAGCAAATGCACCAAGAGTTGGTGCTATACAGGGATGCAGATCAGCTCTCTATAAAACGCAGGGGAGAAGTGAATGAAGGGGAGGTGCACACCGCCTTGTTGTGTTCCTCCTTGCCTGTAGGTTATGTTCAGGCGCTCATTTGCTCCTTAGGGAGGTTTACTTGCAAGTCTGGAAAAGTAAAATTGTGAGAATAAATGCAGAGCAGAAGAAGATTGTAGTCACTACTAGGAAAATATGTAATCACTAAGTAGGCTACAACCTGCAAGGTAGAACTAAATCATTCTGATATTAAAATGAATTCTTTCCTTTCTCCCCAACTCCACAGTGAGAACCCTAAAGTCTAAATCTAGAATCTGCTAAATAAAACCACAACCACACACAGAATCCGCTCTGGTCATGGATAACACCTGTTAGAAAGTACAGGGGACAGCTTTTAGCCCCATTTTACAAAACAGAACAATTACTGCATTCACCTACCATCACAGTGTAACCTCAAGTCTGATGCTCTCTTCCACATCCTGTTTCTCTGGTGGTACCAGAGACCAGACTCACAGTTGCTCCTCCTGAAGATACACTGTACAAGTTTCTCCTGAGCAGGTTGAGATAGGAGGGAGGTTGGGCAGCTTCCATCCTTTCTTGTAAGGAAAAACTGAAATTATCTTGAGTGAAAGACTGGTTGTGCCCTCTTCATCAAAGAAAAAGGACACAGCAGATCCAAAACTCACAGTTCAGGGAGTTGATTGCCCATTACACTGAATCACTGACAGAACCACAACTTGGTTTGTGCCAGCTGCAAAAAGATGTTGTCAAACATCAGATACCATTTACTCACATTCTAACAAGTCAAAAATATTATTTCACAACCATGAAGAATCACCCTTGGTAAAATAAGATTCTTAGGGCCATGATTTTCAGAATTCGTAGGACTAGGCCTAATATGTTTGACATTTGATCCAGCTGCATTAGGTACAAAAACGTGAATTTAGGGACAATATTAAAAACGCTGAAGGAAAAAATTACACACCAACAGAAGATATAACCATGTAATGGCAAAAGCTTTTGTATACATCTCATTGTCACTTACAGACACACTTCCCATCATGAAGCATTTTTGTGCAACAGCAGAAGAAAACTGCAGGGGTTTTCACCACCATTTTTGCCCTGTTCCCCTCCAGCTGCTGACAGCCTCTCACTGTCTTTAGATGAAAGTACAAGGTAAAGAAGATTGCCAGGTTCCACAGGCATTCCTGTATGCAAAAATAATTCACATGCATGACCATGAGAGCATTAAAGTAGTTGGTTTTGTGAGTAGTTCCACTGAAGATGTGTCTGCTCACAAGAGAAGAGTCTGAGGACTGGAGGACAGCCAGTGTCATTCCAGCCTTCAAAAAGGGCAAGGAGGACCCAGAATCTACAGGCCAGTCAGCCTCACCTCTGTCCTTGGGAAGGTGATGAAACAAATTATTCCAAATGTCATCTCCATGCAAATGAAAGAAAAGAAGGCTATCAGGAACAATCAAAATGGATTCACCAAGGGGTAATCATGCTTGACCAATCTGGTAGCCTTCTCTGATTTCATGACTGGCTGGGTAGATGAGGGGAAAGCTGTGGATGCAGTGTACCTTGACTTCAGTGAGGCTTTTGACACTGTCTCCCTTAATATCGTCATAGGTAAGCTTAGGAAATGTGGGATTGATGAGAGGACAGTGACGTGGATTGAGAACTGGCTGACTGGCACAGCTCAGAGGGCTGTGATCTGCAGTGCAGAGTCTAGTTGGAGGCCTGTAACTAGCAGTGTTCCCCATCAGTCATTACTGGGTCTGATCTTGTTATCTTCATCACTGACCTGGATGAAGGGACAGAATGCACCCTCAGCATGTTTGAGGATGATACAAACATGGGAGGAGTGGCTGACACACCAGAAGGCAGTGCTGTCATTTAG
The DNA here is from genome assembly GCF_002078875.1 of Numida meleagris. Taxonomy (NCBI): domain Eukaryota; kingdom Metazoa; phylum Chordata; class Aves; order Galliformes; family Numididae; genus Numida; species Numida meleagris. The sequence goes on from NC_034412.1 coordinate 16,344,794, forward strand.
CAAGACCTGGACAGGCTGGAGAGTTGGGAGGAGAGGAATCTGATGAGGTTCAACAAGGGCAAGTACTGCAGAGTCCTACACCTGGGGAGGAATAACCACATGCATCAGTACAGATTATGGGCTGATCTGATGGAAAGGAGCTCTGCAGAGGAAGATTTGAGTGTCCTGGTAGATAACAGGTTGGCTATGAGCCAGCAGCGTGCCCTGGTAGCCAAGGCGGCCAAAAGTATCCTACAGTGCATTACAGAGAGCATGGCCAGCAGGGCAAGGGAAGCCCTGGCAATGTGATGCCCTGGCAATGTGACCCTGGTGAGGTCACATCTAGAGTAATGTGTCTAGTTCTGGGCTCTGCAGCTCAAGGAAGATCAGGAATTTCTAGAGAGAATCCAGCAGGAGGACAAACGGATGATTAGAGGCCTGGAGCACCTCCCTTATGAGAAAAGGTTGAGAGATCTTGGGCTTTTCAGCCTGAAGTAAGGGAATACTGAGGGGGGGGAGGATCTTATCCATGCTTATAAATATCTAAAGGACAGAAGTCAAGAGGAGAGGGCAGGCTCTTTTCAGCAGTGCCAAGTGACAGAACAAAGGGCAGTGGGCACAAACTGGAATATAGGAAGTTCCATATGTACCTGAGGAAAAAAATTCTTTACTTTGAGGATTATAGAGCACTGGAAGAGGCTGCCCAGAGAGACTGGGAAGTCTCCTTCTCTGGAGATATTCAAAACCCTTTAGGACACTTTCCTGTGTAACTTACTAGGGAACCTGCTTTAGCAGAGGCGTTGGACTAGAGAATCTCTATGGGTCCCTTCCAGCCCCTATGATTCTGTGACTTACTCAGTTTCAAGATGTGACAAATAAAATTTGGAAGTCAATCACAGGGCAGTTAGGAGAAAACTATACAATCAATTCATTAAGTGCCATTCCAGAACTTGCTAAACAACTCATAAGTTCAGGTTTGTCAGTGTCAGAGGCAGGCTCTGCCCTACAGCACCTCTGAGCCGGGTGGGAATGCTCTAATTGTCCTCACCAGGCACTGAGCAGTGCCAGGCATGGCTAAGGAAAGCTACTCTTTGTCAGTAGCAGTCTCTTGGATTTTAAACCCAGAAGAACTCCTGACAAAGCTTAAATCGTACCACTTAAAGGGTATAATGCAAAATGAAGTTCCCAGTTTCCCATAATTTTCTTAGCTAGGACAATGGCATATTCTCTTTTTCGATGACCTGCTTAGGACTAGCCTGCTTTACGAAGCTGTACTGGCCAGTAAAACAGAAGGCAGATGACGTGTCTTCTTCCTGGAATCCTTGAGTGGGTCAGAGGAGGAAAAGAAATACTTAAAGGCAAAAAAAGATACATTTTGAGCAGAACAAGTGAAATATACACACATTAGCACACCCTGTTATCAGCATTATTGATTGGTAGCGTACAAACTCTTGGGCAGAGGGATGCTATGTTAACAGAAATAAATAGTGAAATATAGTTCCTCACTCATTTTTACCTGTAGTATATTCCAGCTTGCCCCTATCATCAACCAGACCATTCAAGCTACTCTTATTGTGGTTTGAGGCTTTTTCCCCTCAGAACTCAAAAAAACACATCAGTTAGAGAATCACAGGAGTCTTAGAAACTTACAACCATATGTGAAGATTATGTACCAAAGTACCTAAACCTTCACAATTGTTCTTTCCCTATCCACTGAATATCACCTGAATTTCCCACTCATTTCCACGTTCCTTAGTATTTTTCTTGCTTATTTCTACTAGTTTCTTATCTGTTGAGGACTTTGTCCAATTTCTTCAAAGTTATGTTCTGTATTCCTTACATTTGTTTTGATCTTACTTGAATTCAACTCTCCCCACCCTTGTGTCTTTCACACACTTGATTTTTTCCTCCTCTCTTTTTGACAAGTGTTGTGTCTGCAATTGCCCATGATATAGAAAAGCTTTCTAGAGTTTATCAGCTATGACACTGCACCAAAAGAGCTATTTGTTATACAGCAAAATTTAATAGCAGAAACTAAACAATAAGTCTTACATGTTTGGAGTTAGAGGTGATGTGGTTCTGTTGTTTGTTTTAAATTGTAGGCTCATGGGAATGTAGTAGCCTATTAAATGTTTCAGAATCATCTAGAAAGCCTAGTAAAGCATTATCATTATCTACGATATAATAGAATGGCTTGGGTTGGAAGGGAATTTACAGATCACCTAGATCCAACCCCCCCTACCACAGGGCAAGGGTGGCCAACCACCAGATCAGCTGCCCAGGGCCCCATCCAACCTGGCCCTGAGTGCCTCCAGGGATGTGGTATCCAGTTTCTCTAGGCAACCCGTGCCAGGGCCCCAACATCCTCTAAGTGAAAAAATTGCTCCAAGTATCTTATCTAAGTCTCTCCTCTTTTAGTTTAAAATCATTCTCCCTTGTCCTATCACCACCAGACCATGCTTGAAGAAAAAAAAAAAAAAAAAAGGTCTTCCTCCCTCCCTACTGTATCACACAAAGCTTGTATTGCCCTCTTTCTGATAGAATCATTGCACCTTCTAATCAATAATATGGCTGCACACTACTGGTATGTAGCATGGCATACAGCAAGCAAAGAGCCTTGTTTTATAGGTATAAGATCTATATGCATAAAGAGGATGCAGCAGCTGCTAGAAATGCAGGGCAGGCTAGTTTTTTTTGGCAGTGCATCAGTGATCCTAGTAGCCAGGATTAGGTTTTGTTTCCTTTCAGGTCTCCTAAGACACCTGCATCTCTCCTCATATCATGTTATGTACCACTGGAGAGCAGAGCACAGGAGTGCTACCAAGCAAAGTTGACTCAGTGATCATCAACCTTAATCTGGTTTGGAATGGGAGAAAAGTGCTACAAGAATATGCTCTTTTCTATACTGTCTCTTTCAAAACAGTCATCTTCTTTCAACTAATTAGTTGAAAAAAAGCATTTCCTACATATTTCAGTCAAGAAAAGAGGGATGTTGGGAGACCTCATTCTGAGAAGGGCCACATCACAGTATCTCCGTATTAGACACTACTGAATACACAGAATGCACAGAAACTTTATTAATGCCCAGATATTTAAAGAATTCATGCCAGATATCAGACTAATATCAATATGAAGTACTTACGTGGTAAACTGTAGAATCACACTCTGTAAGAAGTGAGCCTTCACTAGTGCCAGTACTCAGAGAATTACATACTTGCAGCTGGTTTCTGAACAAGCAGATTTAAAAATGAAATAAATTCAGAATGACTCAAATTGTAGGTTCAAGGTTTCTCACTGAAAAAAATAATTTCTGATCAAAATAAAAGTTTGCATCAAGATGAAAATAATCCTTTTTATTTTGAGATTTTAGAGGGCAAGCACATTTTCTTATTCACACCTAAGTTCACACCAAAAGCAGCATTTTGAATTAGTACTTTCTTTTGCCTGAAACTATTTCCCTATTTTGATCCTAACTTAGTCGCTATTTTTATTCTCCTTGAATTCCTTTTTTCTTAAAAAAAAAAAAACCATCAAAATCCCACTGGTATTCATTTTTTGTACAGGGCTATGTGACAGTATTTGAAAAACTCCATTCAGAAAAGAACTGTTCTCAGTACATTTACTAGTACCTTGTTGGTTATTTTATCCTACAGACAGAGGCAAAAATACCCACGGAACAACTTCTGTGGGTTAAAAAGTTGCTAAGTTCAACCTTCGCCATTAGCAAACTGGAAAATGGAATGAGATCTTAGGATGAGCTTTTCAGTGCGCATTCTTCACCCAGTGCTATCAGTTTTGCTTTAGATCACACAGGAACAAACATTAAAGCCAGTAAAAATCATTCGTCTTTATCTCCTGCCTTGTTTTCTTTCCTCTGTTCACAATAGCAGCCTCCCTGGTGTGGGATAATTCCCTATAAAGATCTGTCTTGCTCTCTATGTCCTATGTTGTTTTTCCCTCTTTTCACACCACAAACCTCCCTTGAGTGGAATAATGCCCTGTAAAAGCTTAATAGGGCATGTGCTACACATTGTCTATTTGTGCTTTAAATGCCTTCCCTAGTGTGGTTTAAGACCTAGTAAAAGTCTGTCCCGGCTTTATATTCTGCATTGTTGTTTTCTGTTACCACTGAATTCTGCAGCCGAGCAGCATCTGATCCTTACAAAGAGCAGCAACATGAAAACAGGTACTAGCATCATGAAAACAAATGTTATTCTTAATTGTAGAACAAACTGTGCCAGTAAGAATAGGTGGGATTCTGCATAAACCACCACTAGCCGTAAGTACTTGAACTGGAGGGGACCGAGAGACCAGCATGCTATGAACTTTGGGGCAGTCATTCATGTAGCATAGGTGTACAGAACTCACACCTTCCCTCATCCCAGTTTCTGCAAGTAACAATAAGCAAAAATTAAACACACAGATGTGCTTTCTCAACCTAGAGAAAATAAAAGCACCCGTTCTGGGATGGCTACATCTATTTGCTATCTTTTCCAGCCTGCTTCTCAGGGAACAAATTTAGTGGCAGGACTGTACACAGAGAGCTCTCCATAATCCATAGTAACAAGAAGCCTGGATATGGTAGATAATGGAAAAGTATGAACCACGTAGGTGCTATTTTTGCAGAACACAGTATTACTATGCCAGACAAGCTCAGATCCAACAAAGCTGCTCAACTCTTACTCAGCTAGTCCTCATGTCACGTCCATCCCACCTTGCTTTTTCCCCATTCTGTCAGCATGGTTCATGCTCATTTCATTTTAGCTAGGAAAAATTCATCAACCAAAAGTGTAAAAAACAAATCCCAACACCAAAGGAGTTTGAGGATCATTTCTAGTCACATGTTACTGCTTTATATAAGTTCTGTGCCAGACCAGCATTTATTCTGAGGTAGTTTTCTGGCCTAAGCTAATGAGCTATGAGTATGACAAATACTGCTGTTAGTGATTGTGCATTTTAAGGCAATTTTAGAGAGCACAATCTCTGTAGAAATAGCCAAGCACATTTTGCTTCTCATATATATAACTTCGGTCTCAGTGATAAAGTCCCATTAAAGATACCCTACCCTCTGGACTGGGATTTTTATCTTTGCTAATGTAATGCTAGCAGCTCTGATGCAATGTGAATGTCCTTGGACTGATTTAATTGGGCAGAAACCTTTGAAATATGCTACAGGCTAATTCACTTTGAGGGTTAAAACAATGAATCCCTGTAGAAAATAATATATTAGTGGGTAAAAAGATGAATTAATGGCAGTACTTTACAGCAACCAGAGCAGCTGAATTAATAACATAACAAGGTTTTATTATGGCTTGAAAATTACAGCTATGATGGCACTATGAGTAGGCCAGCCTTCCCCTTTATTGGACCTTTGTAGACACAGTAATCCTTTGGCCTCTGGAGAATTTGTTCTCTCAGGATGATCAGGCAAGGTTACTCCATTTACAGGATCATCTCCCTCTCTTGCATTCCTACCCCTCCTCCCTCCTTCAAGTTCACACTCAGGTTACACACCAAAATATCCCCATTATACCTCTACTTATGCTATCAGTAGCCTGGAATTTGATTGTCCCAACTTCAAATTACAGTTTTACAGGGAATAAAAGAACTGTCATTCCTCTCACCAAAATAACAAAGTAAAACAACAAAATAAACAAGTAAAAATCATGCAATAAGTAAGTAGGCATAAAAAGAAAATCCTACGTTATAACAAGAAATCAGAAGGCAAACTCTGCTGTCATATTCCATGGCATAAAGCTGGAATGGCTCTCTATACAAGGCAAAAGGTATCAGATTTATACTCAAGTGGCAGTAGACAGACTGCACTATGTTTTATGTTTCTGATTTTTTTTATCTAATAACATTGTTCAACAAAGCCGAAGCTCTACTTGGTCAGATGTCCACAAAATATTCATCTTAGCACACCTTTTTTTTCCCCCGTAGAAAGAATTTTAGGGGAAAAAAAAATCTTTCTGCTACAGCTTCCTAGGATACAAGTGATATCCTGTCTCGCTGAACAAAGGATAAATTTTTACCAGCATTTCTGCATGTTGCAAGCATAAGATGAAGCTGCTGAATACTAGACACATACGCTAGTGTTGTCCATGATGCTTTGACACTGTGTTCAAGAGCTTTAGACTGTTCTATGAAAAATGGTTCAAATGCAAACAAAAAAAACAGACACATAGAACATAAGGCTTTAAAGAGGTTCTGATCAACACAAGGGACCAAAGTAGAAAAATTCACCTACCATACTTCTTAAGCCTCACTTGTTCAGTCTGTTGGAGAGAAGGAGGACTCTGGATGAGACTGAAGGGACTACTATTCTTAGCTTGTTTTCAGTTCCAATTTAATGTTCTTATTGTTTTTGTTAGTGTATTTAGCAATTTGTGTAACTATTTTTGACCAACTCAAAATAATAATAAAAATAGGCAAAAAGCAACATTCAGTTTCCAAGTCCCTGAAAAAGAATGTGACAGGAAAAGAAAGAAAGATCTGTAAAAAGAAGCAGGTACCATGGTAAAAGACAACAAACAGGAGAGAGAAAGAATTCAGTGCAATAGCTTTATCCTTAAATCTGAAATTGCTTTCCACCATACTTGAACCTTTTTTACCTCACACAATGATCACTTGGCTGCATTTTCTGGATCTTTCTATTCTATTTCATATAGATTTCCTGTAAATGGGGACTAGGCCATTTCAATCATGACCCGCTCACACAACAATTACTCAGGCAAAAGAGCTATTAAAATCAACGGAATAGCTTGGCCCATTTAGAGAATACAGAATAAAATTTATTACTGCTGGCATTTTCCTAAACCTGTATTGTTACAGATACTGAAAGGAGTCTTTTACTGTGCAGGCTTTCATAGGCCATAATCTCATCTGTAAAAAATTGTTATGTTGGAAACAGATCAAAATGATTTGGGCAAAAGCAAGGCCTAGAGCTTTCAAGGTGAGAACGTGGAGCCTGCTTTGGCTCCGGGCTGTTTCAGATGTACCTGCAGCATCACTAGCCTCCCTGCACCTGGATCTCCACCTGCCTTACACTGTCTTTGCTCACTGCAACTGGTACTTCTTCAGAGACTAAACAGTGTTGATCTACACTGCAAACAGGAAGAAGTTTGAAGCATGCATAGAAATACCCAAGCTAGTATTTACAGAGGGGGAAAAAAAACATTGGTAATAACAGCAGGGAAAAAAAAAAACAAAAACAGTGAAATGCAATAGCTAGAAACTAGTAATTCACTTAGACTAAAACTAAAATGCATGTTTTTAAATAGAGAAGCTAATTAAGTCATTAGAAGACATTAGCAAAGGAATGGTTTAGTTTCTCAGTCACTTAAGTCTTTGAATTCTTTACATTTGCATATGCTTCCAATATACTTCCTTCTGTACAAATCTTCCCAGATGCAGTATCACTTAAACAGAAGCGGTAGTTTTAATGCCAGAACTGCCAGTTCAGGTGGTCTGACCCATATCAACATGATGCGTATATATACCAGATATATACATACTTCAGAAACTAAAATCTCCTGGTTAATTCCTGAGCAATGTTCTGGAGATCAAGCAGGAAAACAGGCAACTGAAAAATTTCCAGTCAACTTCTGGACTGAACATTGCTTCACATGTTATTTAACTATCTGAATTGAGGGTGTTTTTACTGAGCATCACTTTAGTAAACACCCTCATCAGTAGCCTACATCCACAGGCAAGAAAATACCTGGTTTCATTTCTAAAAAAACAGAATCATTTGAGTTGGAAGGGACCCTTAAAGGCCATCCAGTCTAACTGCCCTGCAATGAACAGGAACACCTACAGCTCCACCAGGTGCTCAGAGCCTGGTGCAGCCTGACCTTGAATATCTCCAGGGATGGGGCACATACCACCCCTCTGGGCAACCTGTGCCAGTGCTTCACTACTCTTATCATAACAAGTTTTTTTTTTCCTTACATCCAGTCTAAATCTCTCCTCTTTAGTTTGAAAACACTTCTCCTTGTCCTGTCACAGAAGTCTGCTAAAGAGTCCATCCCTTTCTTTCTTATAGCCCTCCAATACAGGCATGCAAGTCTCAAAACTTACATTAGAATTGATAGCAACAGGCCCAACAGAGCGAGAGAGAAAACAAGTTGTCACTTACTTGAGACAGGGCAACAAATCATTAGTTGCTATTGGAAAAACTGCTTGTGTCAAAGCAATGAAATTATATACCTTGAACAGAAATGTGAGTTTTCCTGAATCTCCCTCAGGCCATACACTATGAACAGTGCATTGTCAGTTCCGAGAGTGTGGTAGGAACCGGTAATCTTCAGAGATTACAGGTGAGGGGGCAGGCCTGCCATCTCACACTAAGAAAACACTTGCTTTCTTTAGCTTACAGTTCTTCACAAACACTACCCTACATTCGTTTTCAAGCCATTGTAAATTGGACCCTCAGAGCCAGGTTTTCTTTGAGGTTTATAGGTTGAGTTGTCAGCACTCCTTGGGGGAACAGCTGACTAAACTTTTGCATCAGAGTAATCTGGAGTGTTTTGCATGCTGCTTTCTGATCAGCTAGTTTGTCTAATGAATGAGATGTGAAATGAGTTCCTAGGGCTCAGGAGAAAGCTGAAGGAGGATTTCCCAGTCTCTCTGAAACTCATGGCATTAGCCTTGCATACCCCATTGCATGTCAGAGTGTAACAAGCACCTAGACAAACCAATCCATCACCAAACCTTCTGCTATGCATTAGCAACCAAAAGCAAGGGAGAGAGCTGGATGAATGTTTTTTTGAAATCCAAGAATTTTTAAAGAAAATAGGGGCTGACACATTAAGCTTTTGCCAGCATAACAGCATCTGCTGGAGTTCTAGTTTTCTGTGCTGAGAAAAGCCCATACAAATGCAAGGTAAGATATCCCTAGGGCCATGGGCTGCTTCTAACCCAGAACCATGCAAAAGAATCTGGCAGATGAACTTTTCTGCCAGTATAAAGGGAGTCCAGACTATGTCTGTTCGCCAGTGCAGGCATGTCAGTATTGCTAAAAAACACTGAAGGTGCTTAAAACTATATTCAAATACTACAGTCTGAACTTTTGCCACAGGTAGATCATTGCAGGAAATGAACACAAACTCAGATTAAAGCAAAAAATAATGTTTCTCAGTTGCAAACTGCAAATGCTCTGTCACTTATTTGCATACATAAATACAGAGCAGCACAAGTGGGTGTTACTAATGTAAGTGCTTTCTACAAGCTATAATAATACTATGATTTCCATATATAGTGTCCCATAGGTAAGCTCTTAAGAGTTTCCCCACAGATTCCCAGGCCTGCCACTACCAGCCGACCTGGGCTCTTCCTTTCTCATGCAAATACTCTACAAAAAGGGTGAGAATAGAGCAGAGACCCACAGTAAAAAGATCCCCCAGGCCAAACTGGAACTTCACTAACAACTATGACAACCCCTAGCTTTATGCCTGTAACACTCCCCACATTGCTGCTCAAAGATGCACAGGATGTAAGAATGCTGGCCTGCTTCAGGTTATCTCTTCAGAGCTAACACAATTGACAAGGATGAAGAGTTTACAGAATTCATGGACAGCACAAATGAGGGAAGTCATCAGATGTGGGCAAAGGCTCATTTTTCTCATAGAACAGAAAAAAAACAGGCCTTCAAAAAAAAAAAAATCAGAACAGCATAAACTTTTGGAGAAAACAGAGGGAGCCAAAGCTAGCCTTATTGCAGCCTCAGGTGTTGTGCTTCTCTCTAATTACCAGAGAAATTATTCCTATTAAATGCCATCAGTCATATTCATGCATTGATATTCCTAGATGAGTGAGATAGCCTACTTCCTGGGCAGCCAAGAACCAGATTGTGTCTTCACGGTAACATAGATGTCTAAGATGTTTCCCAAATAACAGATGATGATTAAAACTTAAAATCATTCGCTGCAACAAAACTCCATCTCAAGCAGAACGCTCAGAGCTCGCAGTGATCAGCAATTTAAAAAAAGAAGCAGCAACTGTAACTGCAACTACCCAGAAGTTTCCCAGCATCTCAGATTCACTCTTCAGGTTCATATTGGAGATTCTCCCACGGCTCCAATAAGGTTCATATTGGAGATTCTCCCACGGCTTATGCAGTTTTTCAGGGAGCTGCATTCTGATGCGGAGCTCAAGAAGAAACAAATCACATCACTCCGTGAGCAACTCTGAAACCAAATCCTTTGAGCATTGCCCAACATTTGAACTCTCTCACCACATAGTTCTTCTGCCAACAGCCTTTGTTACTAAAGTCACAGTTAAAGAGCAATCCTATTTGTCATTTACACTTCATAGATATAAACAGATAGATAAAAAAAATCCATCAGTACTGTGTGGCACCCAACCACTATTCATGGGCAGTAATTAAATCCTGATGTAAAACTGCTACAAATATTTCTCAAAATAACAGATTTTTTTTTTGCAACCACACAATGATGAAAATATGACAAATTCCACAAACCAAAAAGTGCACTTCACAGAAAACTTCCTCTACAATTTAAGACCATGCTTTCTCAATTTACCAGCAGCATTACAGAGATGAAACACAACCATTTTTTGCTATCACTCTTCTTGTCTATTTTTGTCTTTAGTAACACTGCATGTATCAGGTGAACTGTGGAGTAAAAAACACTAAAATTGTAATAACTAAGCACACCACTTAAAAGTCTGCATTTGTTTCCAAATTATAATAAATAAGCGCAATCACTTCGACTTCGTTACTATTCACCAATCATGTCCTCGTGCCTTTTATGAACTATTATTCTCTAATTACTATTGGTACTTCAAAGCATCTCCTAGTTATTCAGTAGCATCATCTTTTTTTCTTTTTTTTTTTTTTGGGGGGGGGGGGTAGGTATTGATATTCAGTTACAGCATGAGCTGTTTTAAGCTGTTCCTAAACTATGAAACAGCTCAATGTATTTGGGTGGTGGATACATTTTGCCTTTTCCTGGTTTAGATCTGCAGCAAAGAGAACCTGTATCTTTTCTTCAAAAGATGTTACTAGCTACCCTGAAAAATTGCTTTACAAGGAAGAAAACCTCCCCTTCAGTTCCAGAGCATGTATATTCACCATGGAGTTGGTCATGATAGCTTGTCAGTATGACTGAGATGAAGAGAGCTATTGGGCCTGCAGGGGCTTAAATTGATAGCAGTTACCATGTTCAATCAAGAGTCACGGTGGCTACTGGAAAGCAAAATTCTCAATCGAGCTAGCTTTAATCCAGCAAAAGGAGTTCTAGCTCAGGGGGAATAGACAGAGACCAGATTTCCAAGAATACTCAGCACCCCCAGCTGTGGGGTAATATTTTTAAAGAAACAGACTGGATCTCAGATAAGCACCTGTGAAAACAAAGGGTTCTCCTCGGTGTCAAGAATTTATGAAAACTGGGCCATTTAGACTAAATGTCTTAACAGCAACTGAGCTTCCTTGAAAATCTGACACATAAATTACCCAGGAAATATAGTGCTTACATAGGTTCCTTACGGAAAGCATGATGACACCAGCTACCACTTACTTAAAACCAGCGCATTTCATTATGTCAGAGCAATTGCTACCCTGGTACATATCTTATTAGCACTTATTTATTATCAGTGTTAAGGAGGTTAACTGCAGTGTTGTTTCCTTTGCTACTGGGCTTTATTGCATGTCTGAGGCACAGTTCCGAGCAAGCTCAGGCAGCACAGGAAATAACAGAGGCCGTAGCTCAACAATAAATATCCTCTAAAGGAATATAGCAATCAGGTAGGGAAAAACAAAGCAAATTTCTTCTGGGGAATATCAAGAGAGGAAAACTACAGCATTTACTCTGATGGGGATTAGATGAATAACTCACAAAGGTCATTTATCTGAGAAATTTAATTTTTCTCTTGCGGAATAACTGTAGAGGGTGTGATCTTCTCTTGTTTAGCAGTTTCCCAGAATACTTCCATTTAATGTTATGGGTTGATTGTTATCAGTTGCTGTGGAAAGTAATTTCTCATTGTACAAGTAGCATTAATTAGTTGCTGCCTGGTCAGAAAAGTTACCATGTAGCATTGCTGATCTATCATTGCATTATCTCAAAAGCACTTCCACTACAGTTATTCATTGTCAATTGGAATGTTCACATGTTTAAAAGCTTTCCCATCACACCTTCAAACACTTGCTGATGCGATTAGCAGGGAAAGTGGTATCAATAGGAATCAATCTCTCAGAAAATAATTGCATAGCAAAAAAAAAAGTGTTGCATTCAGAGACATTTCTGTATTATTCATCCACTTACCTGAAAGTCTGGTACAAGAAAACAGTAGTGTTCAAGTTACCTGCACACTAGTAAAGATGAAATAAATAAAACATAAGGAATGGAGAAAATTTAAGTGGATAACTACAACGTTAATCAAGCAGTAAGCCACCAGCTGCAATTTTCTGTGCATTTCTGTCATTGTGAGTGCTGCAGCCCCAGAGGGGTATGAGGGACAAATGCATTTGCACTCAGCAAAAATACCCCACATTAGGGAAGGGAAGCACCCCATTAGACTGAGATAGTGCCCAAGCACTGTACTGAATCCCTCTTGCTCCCTTGCATAACTGTTTGTTTTGCTGCTGGGCTGCTGTGATCTTCCTGTGAGTCAAAACAGTTTTGTGGCACTAATGTGACCTCCCAAATAGCCATTATTGACTGAAGTTATTTCCAAATAAATAAATAAACAGGCAGACATGTGGAGGTGGATGCTTTATGCAAGTGAGATTGCCTCTTACCCTTCCTTTGCATTTTACACCCTCTCCGCAGCTTGGATGGTGCCTTCTGAAAGGGAAACTGATTTTTGAGGGAAGCACTCCTCCATCCCCAATTGCTTTTTTTTTTTTTTTTTTAAACCAGAAGTGAATATTGTGCTTGTTAACCCCAAACCAAAGAGCTTCATCCGCGACCCTTACAGCCCAGCTCACAGGAGAGAACAAGGTGCTGCAGAGGCCTCTCATCACCCAGCCTGTGCCACACCTCAGGCACAGGCCTGTAGATCTGGCCTGCCTGGGGCCTCCACCATCTCCTTTCCAACAGAAAATTCTCCCCCCTCAGCTTCCTTTCTCCAGGGAGAACAACTTCTCTAATTTTTGCCTAAGGCAGCATTCAATTCTCCTGCTTATCCCTGCCTGTCACTGCCCTGCCCTGGCAGGAGGAGGCTGCCAGTGGATGCCACCTCAGCATCTTGGGCAGCCCCCCAGACCCTGCTGCCTCTGCTCCACTGTGCTCCCTCCCCTTGATGCAGATGGTAGAGGAGCACTACATTTATATATTAGTTTTCTTTTCCTCCCCTCCAGATGCAACTTTTCTCTTCCTTTTCCCATCAGCCCCTACAGGGCTGCCTGAGCTAGCACTTTACCGATGGCAGGTTGCATTAGAGACATTGCTAGTGCTTTTCTTCTTCAGTCTGCATAAGCCAGAGGTGGTAGAGCCAAAAAATACTGCAGAGATCATTAGGGCAATCCCTTCAGAAAATAGAAGATTGCAGTCTATTGCAGGTATATTGGCTCTTGAAATAATAACTATCAAATCAATTTTCAAGAGATCTTTATGGTAAATTCTCTACCCCAAATACGAGTAAAAAAGGCTGCATGCAGAGATACCAAGAACCCAAGATGCTATCATGACAGACTGAGCGTAGCTGATCTGGAGAAAACCAGATGGTAGTATTCATCCACAGGCAAAGCTAGAGTGGGGTGGGTAGTGCAGAAAGCACTCAAGAAAGAAAGAAATCTCATGGGAAAATTCATTCAAATTTAAACACAAAGATGCTCCAGTCATATTTGCATATGTGATACCTTTACTTTCTATGCATACCATTGAAATAGAGTTTTATAAGATTTTCTTTGAATGATTGAGCTCTGAACTTTCTCTACATGATCACTCCTACTGCAATCTGATTATGTTCACCCAGTTAAAAAAAGAAATGTAATACTGTCCTCTTTGTGGTAATCCATGCTATAGATCCATGCAGAGCTGTGTGGAAGTCAACTCCCTTAACTGCAGGACTGAATACAAAGTGAACAAACAGCCTGATAAGGACTGCTGAATATGGAAATAGTTAAGTGCAAGTAAAATTCATAAAACACTTAGTCAAATCATTTTAAAATATGAATGAGCTTTAAAAATGATCAGAGATTGCATCCAAACACTGTGAAAAAGAGAAACACAGATGTTGGAAAGATATTGCAAGATGTTGCAAATTTGCTTACCATCTTCCTGTGAGGTTAAGCTGGGTTACATAGCACAGGACAACAATCAAGAGAGAAAACCTATGAGAGGTTAAGGTTGGAGAAAAATAATTTGATTGACTTCATTTGGATGAAGATAGCAAGATAAAACAGATGGGAGGAAAATTCTACCAGAAGTCTGGACAAGCAGTCCCGCAAGGAGCTTTCTAACCACAGGAAGTGTCCAGCCAAGCACAGCAAACCTTGCTGCACAGCAATTCCTTTCCAGCCTCAGACATAGGAAAAAGGAAAATCTGTGCTCTGAGTGGAAACATCTTGAAGTTCTTTCTAGATGTAGGGCCTACACTTCCAAATGTCTTCTCTTCAGGATGCCTGCAATCTTTGTACCTCATCAAGCCAGTGGACTTGGTAGCTTGCTTGTTGCAGTTGAAATCCTGTTTTAAAGTAACAAATCTCTTCTGAAACGATGCGATAGAAAAACAAATTTGGATGAAAGTTGCTGCACAGATTCAGGGTTTTTCTTTCAACAGAAGCAGCGCAGCTGTATCCTGAGTCCAGGCGTATGGATAGATTGATCATGTTACTATTGTTCTCTTTCCCCGTTTAAAATGGACACTGGATATGGCAAACATATCTCTCAAGCCATTATGGATACTATAATCTGCAACAGAATACTATTCCCATTATATCTCAAAGGGCGTAACAGATAAGACTTTCTTACCATTCTTAGGTGACCATTGTTAAATAATGTATAGGCAAATGGATGCACTGCGATACAAGAAGGGGAGGAATTTTTTTTCCTATGACTTCCAGAGTTACATCAGTGAAACGCTCAAAGGCTTAGGTGCTTGCAGAAAGCGCTCAAAATCCAACTGAGAAAGGAATGAACCAGTGTCCTCTGGGAAAAAAAAGCTCCCGAGCTAGGGTAATGTCAACTTCAATGGAGTTATGCATACGTTCAATATGTGTCCTGCAATTTTCTGTCTTGTTCTCCTAGTGGGAGTGCTTTGCATTGTCAGTCCAGGTTTGATTTTCATTTCTACTTCCCCACGTCAGATGAAGGTGCCAGATCTCCTTGAAGATAGTAATCAAAACCACATTCTCACTCCCAAAACAAATTCTCATCTCATTCAGCCTTAAAAGACCAGTGTACCCCACTGTGAGGTCAAATTGGCACGGTCTTTAGGAAAAGGCCTGGCAGGATGAGAAACACCCTGTTCGTAACAATCCAGAACCTGCCAGTAACAGAAACAAGAAGAAAAGCCCAGGAAATCTGTAGCAGCTCTCAGCTCTTCTCAGGACTTGTCCTGCACTGTGCAATGCAGAGCAGAGGAAATGCTTGCTCAGGGGCCCAGCTGATAACATATAGATTAACCACATGGCTGTGCAAGAAAATAAGCAGGTGCATAAATTCTTTAGCTATGCTATGCATTTTCCAGTGCAGACTTCTTTCACTTTCACACTGACAAGCTGTTGATTTTTTCATTTTTAATTATGAACTGAAATCTCTTTTCCTATTAGTTATAAATATAACAAGCAGTCTGCTGTTTAACTTCAGATACCATACCACTCATGCAAGTTGCAAGTTCAGTCAGCTTAGTATCTCCGAAATAAAATATGTGCCGGCAGGAAAATGAAAGGTTATCTTGTATTAAATAAATACATAGTAACATGACTTCCTAGTGAAAATTCCTGCCAGATGACTACTGTTAATCTTCTAATACCATTAAACAAATCCACATTCAGAAGGGTTTCTCAGCCTATTTCAAACAGTAAAAATGAAGAAGGAAAGATATCCTTGTATTTAAAGAATGGGTTTATAAATCTAAAGATCTGACTTCTGTTCCCAGCTTTGTCACATACCATCCAAGTGACCTTTAATAAAAATATCACTTTTCAGTGTGCCTCAGCCCCTGCTTTTTAAACTAGGAATTATAAAACATCCCCCTTTTATGAAGAGGTGGGTGTACATTTGGCAGAAGAACTGTCACTTACATGCTTAAATAACACAAGAAAGACTGAGATCTCCTGACATCCTAATATGACTAACCTATAAAAATATGAAGAAAATCATTGTTTTTACCTGGGGAGCAACGGGTTGCTAACGGTAAATGGAAGTAAGCTGCTAAATGATTTTTTTTGCTCAGTGCATTCCCAACTGTCAGCCTCTCAGGCAGACTGCTCCATTCTGCAGCTGTGATGTGTGCTCCTGCCCCATGCCCAGGTGCTACTCTAAGAACCAGCCCTCTTCCTCCTCCTTTCCCTGCCCTCCCCTCAGGTCTTTCACCTCCATCTCTTTCCTACCCTCCCGTTAGCTCTGTTCTCTAGCCTGCCAAGGCTACAAGAGGTTCACTTTGGAGAACCGTTGATGCTCCTAGAAGTCATAAAAAGAAGGTGTCTCCTTCTGCAGAGAGGCAGATTATTTTTCATTTTTCTTAGGACAGTAGTTTTATAAGAACTTACTTTAACACGCCTCATTACAGGGATCAACAAGTCTGTGCTGTTACCAAATACGTCTGATTGGCCGCCTGTTTTTTAAGGAGGAAGTACAGGAAGCCCAAACTTACTGTTTACTGTAGGAAAGAAAAAAAAAATCTCAAAAAATTAGGCCCTGCTAATAGACCGGGCAACACCTCAGCTACAGCAAGTGGCAATCGTCAGCGTGCAGGAAAACAAGTTTGTCTTGAACTCATGAATTGACAAACTGGTTTCTTACAATAATTATGAATCATCATAACCTTCAAAGTTCTAACTCATTATTAGATTATTAACTGCTAATTCAGCTCTTCTCTTTCTTGTCTTTTGTCTCTTGGGAGAAATGGAAGGCATTTCAGTGCTTCCTTGGAACCCGTCCCTAATGGTTGATTATTTCAGTGCTTATCCCCAGGAGCATCTAGTTACCATCTCAAATAGCATTATTACTCTAATTTAGAACAGTATTAGAAATTATGTTAATCCAGCAATCCTGGGAAAAAATTTGTATGCAGATACTAACTGTCCACACTGATAAGGAAGTGTTCATAGCAGAAATATGCTTGCATATCTATAATTCCATTCTGAATATCCTTGGGCAGCGTAAAACTGCAGCTTTGTTAAAGCCTTGAAATGGGAAATTAAATATTTACCAAGCAAAAGTAAGTCTTCCTGGAAACACACGTTGTTTATCTTCAAGCCTCACCCTACCTCTGGAAAATCAGTGTCACAAAGCAGTTGAATTCCTGTTTGAATGAGAGTATTGTCAGGTCCCTGAGTCATTCTATAGCCTCTGCAACATCTACCATCCATAGCATCATCTACAAGGGCTGCTCCGAAAGTAACGCCTCCTTTTTTATTATGCTGGCCCACAACATCAGAGGCAGATGTTGGTGGTACAGCAGTAGAGGTTGAACCTTCCCACCAATACCCCATTACATTTTGTTGCAGTGTGACAGATGGCAGCAGAGGGGCATCTGACAAAATGGCATCTGACATGGAAGTGCATATGAAGCAAAGGGGTGTCACTGAATTCCTCCATGTGGAAATCACCCACTGACATTCATCAACTCTCACTGAATGTTTCTGGAGACTAAACAGTGGACGTGAGTGCAGTGACGCAGTGGGTGGTGCGTTTCAGCAGCGGTGACAGCAATTGTGGTTATTTCCACCGGTGCCGAATTTTATAAGCATAGCATGCAGGCTCTTGTTCATTGCTGGTGAAAACGAATAGCCAATGGTGGTGACTGTGTTGAAAAACAACGTTCTGTAGCTGAGAATTTGCTCTATCAAATAGTGTTACTGTGCTCTCTTTATTGGCTTTAGTTTCCACGGAAATAAATAGGAGGCATCACTTTCAGAGCAACCTACACTAGTGTACAAACAAGTAAACAAAACATTAATTTTACTAGAAGTGAATGTATTTTCTTTAGACAATTACTGCTTATAAGTTGATAGTAGAATCTGTAATTTTTGCACTTCAAAGAAGTTGTCACAGCAGATACACTCATAAAAGACTGTTTTCTGCCACTGAAGCCAAGGAAAAGACTATTTTCCAGTAACTTCAGTGAAGGGAAAGCATGACTTAAGAGTGAATTTAAGCATCTAGCCCCCAAAAATTCAGAAATTCAAGCAAGTTCCCTACAAATCGTGCAGGGAATCAACCTCAAGTCATGGATTAGAAACAAGGCATGTTTCTAATGAGAGAAGCCATCTGGGTTCTTTCACCACTCATATTTTTGTAATGCTGTCAAAGCATTAGTTGCACTTGGTGCAGACCTGGTTGGAGATCCCCAGGAGATGGAAAGAGCATCACTGACTTGATTTCTTTGTATTTTTTTTACTCAAGATCCATCTCTTGCAAACAGCCTATTTAGAAAATGTTATTCAACTTAATTACAAACACTTCTCCTCTCCTTTTAAAATGAGCACTGGCATAAAGTACTTCACCCATGAGCAAAAAGCAAAATCAAAAAAACGAACAAACCCTCCTCAATTCCCAGATCTCCATTTTGAAAGTAACACCCAAAATTGCAAAGAACTGTTTGCTGTAGTGAATATAAACATATCAATTACAACTCGGGTACAGCTCTTAGGGCCACTGGTGTAACTATGGCTATACATCTACAGATTAAGGGTTAGAAAACTGCTTTATGTGCTACTGGATAGATGATTTCCGTTACAGCGCATCTAAGATCAACCTTTATCTTTCACACAATATTTCTCAGTGTGTTCAGGTAATCTACAGCACAGGCCAAACAGCAAAAAGATTAGCTGCAAGAAAGCATTGCTCATTTAAAAGCATTAACACAATTGGTTAAACTTCTTCATTTCCAACTCTCTATGCATTTATCCAAATGCATCCCTAAAACAAAGTAGCTCAAGATGCACCCCAAAGTGCTACGCTTATAGTAAAGCTGGGTGAAAACAGAGAGGAAATGAACCTAGTTTATCTCATGAGTGTGTGCTTCAACTGCATCAGGTCACAGCCTTGCCCACCTGTACCAACACTTCTGTAATTGATTCCTACAAGTCCTCATACACTATGGCTTCCAGCTCCATTTAAATGCAGATGTGGACTAATGGAAGGGCTGTACATTTCTGAACAGAGGCTGAGGGAACATACTACTTGCCTATTCAGTGATCTGAATGCTTTTATTCTTTTCCCTAACAGCCTTTATTTTGTTGTGTGCATTTATTACTATTTTTTTAAAATTTAAGCAACATGGGGCTTTTTCCATGCTATGTTAAAAGAGGAAGGGGGAAAAGAGCTAATTATATCTGAACTGAAGTGTAACCATGGCCCTATTAAATAGGTAGCAGTTATGGGCTATTGATCGCAGTTCACAGGAAAAGCTTGTCATGTAGTGTCAAGAGGTTAATGTAATTACAAGAGCGGGCAGTGGGATCAGCTGTGTCCTCAAATAGGCAAATAACTAAAAGCTGCTTTAGAGACATATAATGTTGTCAAAGCATAAATAATTCATCCCAGCATTCACAAAGAAATTACTGCTCCGTTTCAGCGTATTATTCAGCCATTAAAATCCTGCCCTTGTAAAGTCTTTTGATGTAGTCATATTTTCAGTTCTAAGAGCAATTTTGGAGCATTCAGCTTTTATTAAGCCTTATATTGTGCAGTTCTCAAAGTATTAAAAAGGATATGAAATGGACTTACAATTTGTTTAATAACTACGTTGCAATCCAGATAAGAAGGAGAGAGCTGTGTGGATTTATGGAGTGCCTGTGCAGTGCAAAGCCAGGGCATGACGTGATGGAATTCTTCAGCTCCCTTAAGCTGGCCCAAATTAAGTGGGCTTCAGCTATTTACTAGCATTGATAGCTGCTGCAGCCTTCACAGCATTTGGTGATCTATTTCTCAAGACCCAGCTAATAGGAGAGCTGCGAGAAGCATCAGTGTGCCCAGCTATTCTCCCGTTACAGCCTCTCAACCCTTTGCTTGCCCTTCTGAAAGTCTTTGGCAATTTGATATTGGATGGCTTCCACTCTTTGCATCTGTAATTGAATTGTGCCTTGTAGCTGTTTGTAATCTCTACAGATGCCTACATTTGCTGTCAGGTGTTACGATGGTAACATATGTTAAATTACAGCAAGAAGACCCTAAGTAGCTACCAGACTGCAGCTAGCCCCAAGAAGAGAGGCAGTTTAGTGCAATGACTGAAAAGAGAGCACTGACACTGTGTCCCAAGAAATGGCTCTCTCTTCAGCCCTCCTGTTCATCTGATGCACAGGCACTTCCATTACACAGGCAACCTCCCTAAAATGCCCTTCACCGGCAACTCCTAATTGAAATTGGATGGGCTCAGCCCACCTACCACAAACTAAGTTTTGCTGTGACTTTGACAACATACGTGACACTAAAAAACACGGAGTCTGAACACATCACTTTGGTATCTCTAAAAACTTTTCTTCTTTTTAAATATTCAAACATAAAACAACAACCAAGCAAATGCCACAACCAATTACTCATTTGAGAACTTTAAGGAGAAGTAGACATGGCTTGACAGAGAAAAGAGGCTCCCATTTGAAGCTGACCAAAACAAAAGTCTAGCCCCGAAGCACAAGCCCATCCAAGCTTTCCCCACCCTACTTGCCATAATTCCCTGCCAGCGGCTACCCCAGCCCATCCCCTGCCCACTCTGTGTGGCTGGGGCTGGAAAGTGGAGACACAAGCTCTGCCCTCCCTCTGCTCTGGGAGTAGCCTTGCTGCAGGAACACTGCCAATATCGTGAAGTCCATAGTGAGCTTTTAGATAATGATGGCTGTGAACTACTGAATGTTTATCATAAAATAAAAAGGCAGGCTGTATTTGGTGTACAATTACAGAAAACAATCAGAGAATGAAGTATTACAGCTCTCAGATCACCACTGCCAGTGGCTGGCAGCAACCTGACAAAGAAAGGAATAAATATTTAGTTACAGCACCATTACAAGAGAAAAAGGGAAATAAAACAGAAACTAAAGGTGAAGTGAGCAGACCACAACTCCAAGAAGTAACAATTTCAGGGAAAAGATTCATCAGCAGAGGACAGATAAAACACAAAGAAGGAAAAAAAAAAAACACATCATCTTGCGGAAGTCCTTAAAACACCACAATTCTGACACAGCAGTTACTCTTCAGGCTTGTTGTTGGGAAGAAAAACAAGTAAAGTCCTCCCCAAAACTACCATTCAACTTCTGAACAGGCCATCCCCAAAAGGAAGGAATTTTGACAGCAGCACTTCAAGAGCTACTTCCCATACCTGGTGCAGAGATGTTTGCTGTGCTGTGAGGGGAGTTTGTCTTGGCCTTGTGCATACACATAGTGTTGACAGTGGGATTTTGATGTTTCTTACACTATTTAATTCACAACCCAAGGAAGAGAGCCCAGTTTACTCCTGAGGGAGGTTGAATTCAGGATCTTAAATTCACCACACATAAATAAGATCATTAGGAGCGTGTCAATATTCTGTATACATAATTCACAACTCCACATAGTTAAATAAAAGAGAAGACAATGTCTGAAACCACAAAAACAAACCTAAACAAGCCTTTCTGATGGTTCCGCAGTTATGAACTTTAAAAAAAAAAGTAAAGAAAAATAGAAGCTTTCCTACACTATTTTCCTGTTTCTTACAATTTACATGGCCTGCCCTGTGGTAGCTCTGAGATTTCAGTTCTGAAATCACCATTTGTATACGGACAACTGAAGGCCAATCCCACATTAACTCCATCATGTGGAGATCTATTCCAGCTTGGGGCTGTACTTGTCCTCATTCCTACCAGCAGATCTCAACAGCCACCAAAAGAATCAGCCAGCCCACTTCACAACGTAGTCTTTGTCTTCCTTGAACCTACCCAGTGATAAGCAAGGATCAATGCTTGCTTTTCACATGTGCCATGTGGTAAAAATGAGATTGATGCACATGCTCCTATGTTCGTTTAGCAGTAGCTCAGTGGTCTGCAATGATGACCTGAAATAAAACACATAATCTCAAAGCCCTTATTATGAATGAAGTGAAAACCTGAAGTTTTCACCTGGCTTGGATTTGAAAATTTGGCAGTTGTGCACTTCAGGATAACATCTTTGAAAAAACAGAGATTACCAAAATGAGACAAAGTCTAATTCAAAAGGTTTTTGTCCATTTTCCAGAAAGCTAGCTCCATATCTCTGGTTGATAAAGCAATCTGAAGCCACGCTCCTGCAGGGGAGCAGGGCTGAGCTGAGCTCCTTGCTGCTAGGAGCTTCGCTAGGCAATTGGATAACAGAACAGGCAGGTTGAAATCTCTCCTCTTTGAAGGCAATGATAAAACTCCCAGTGGGGCTGGGATTTAACTTGAGGATTACAGCTGCTGCAGATCAATCCTCTACCAGGTTTAGTGAAGTTAGGCCAATTAACACCAGCCAAGGGCACAGCCCCTTCATCCTACCCAAAAAGCAATAATATCCATTATTGTGTTTCCCAGCCAGGGCTCTGCCATTCTTCTTCACCACAATTTTCCCCTCTATCTCCCACCTTTTCTAGTTTCCCAGTTCCGAACCTTGGCTTGCAGAGCCCTCCGAAGCTTTAAAAATATTTGTTCACTCAGAAGTAATAGAAAGAAAAATGTTTGGATTGTTGGCTTTGTCAGAAATCTGCTTTATTCGTGTCCAATTAAAACAAAGATAAAAAGTAATCTCTTCATCTTCAGTGAGGAAAGAGCTGGGTCCTTTTAAATACACAAATCCAATGAAATAACACACAGACTGCCCACCTCAAATCAGATGTGCATGGAGGGACATATGCAATGCATTACAAACATCTGCCCTACATCTCAGGCCACATCCAGGGACTTCCCAGGGCCATGGTCCGTGTTCTGAACTCTTTAACACACAACATACTGCACATTCTTAAGATTACTTTTTGCTTCAATAATTAGTTGTTGGTCCTTGGAAGAAGAGAGACTGCTTCTGGTAAGTTCTTTGTGATACCAGGCAACGTGCCATTAGGCAAAATCAATAATCATATATAGGAAAAAGATGACTCACTCAACTAGTGATGAGGGTCTCTGGCTACAGAACACTCCTCGAGAAGAGGGCTTTGCCCAGGAGATGTTCTCCCGTCAGAGGCGAGCCCTTAAATGAGCCTGGGGAGGGCTGGACCCCAGGCCCACTTCATCACATGGGAGCACAGGTGAATTGCTGCATCTATGCTTCCTGGGCCAGCCACCCCCTTCACCAGGTGCTCAATCAGCAATTCAGGCCATGACAGAACCATTCCCCTAAAGTAATAAATATAGTCGTGTGTGCTTTTAGTTCTTTAGAGCAGACTGAATATTGTTAACATGACTTCATTTTTCATTATGACAATTATAAAATTGAGCAAGTTCTCTTTGATAAAGTTCTCTTTTCCCACAGCTTTGTATTACATGTAGCTCCTCTCCTCCTTTTCACCTCCTGTTTTCCCGCTGATCTCTGCCCAGCCACCTCCTTTTGCTTCCAGGCAGAGCTGCTGCAATGCAGGGCACAGCATAGGGCACAGCACAGCTCCCAGGGCTGTGCAGATCCATGCCTGCTTGCCAAGCTGGGGCTGAACCCAAGCGCCGGCAGACAAACTGCGCCAGTTTTGTGTTACTCGATACCAGGCAAACCCCAGCTGACTTCTTAAACCATCTTTAATGCTGCTTTGCACTTACAGAAATCTGGCCCTTGGAATATGAACAGCTTTTTTTGTTGCATTTTCTATAAGTGATGCTTTCTTGCTGGGAAGATTTGATTGATTGAGGCAACATAAAAAAATCCCATGCAACTCAGTTGCCCAGTCACACACTGGGTTTCAAATAACGATGCATCAAAGAGGACAGTTCAAGAGCTGAATGCTTGGCTGCACTCTTCAGCAAATCCATTAAAACAATCCAGTTTGCTTTATGAAACGATACATAAACAAAAAGAGCAACAGTGTATATATCGTATGTCATCCACAAATGAACACAGCTGATATTTGGCTTCTTCAGCTGCATTTCACTTGAACTAAGGACCCAGAATCCAACACAGAGGCCAAGGAGAAAAGAAAAAGGCACTAAATGGAACAGATGAAGTAATGCAGCTCAGCTCAATCCAGCCCAGTACCACCCCAGGTAAATGCACAACTGCAGTTCACCTCATCCACAGGGATAAATGCCAATTCACGCCATTACATATGGAGGAGGCATGCTTTTCTGCACAGACTCAGATATCACTATGGACACAATTTGTTCAAACAGGACCTCCAGTTGCTCAATTTAAGATTCCATATGCTGTTCCTGCTAATAATGAGATTTTAAAGATTATGAGATAAACTAACTTGTCATTCTGATTCAAAAAGGTAAGCTCATAAGTCTGTGGAAATCCTTTTTTAATACGAACAAAAAAGGCTTAGCGTTGACAAAAGCTTGTTCAACAGCAAATAAAAATTAGAACCAATAATGAAAAGGGCGGGTGGACACAAGGTTTGTCATCAGCAGGAAAACAAGGCTCAGTGTCACAAAATCGGCCGGTGTCTTGATCCACGCTGGGACCGTGCGCACCGAGCTGCATGGGTGCTCCTGGGCGCACCGACAGCACTGCACACAGCTCCTCCCACACAGGGCAAGCCCATCTTCAGAGCACAGAAAGATACAAATGCATGTGGTGTTTAACAACTGCTTTCATTGTGGACAAAGAGAGGAAGTAAGCCAGTACCCAACAGCACATTGTCTTTATCTCCTCAGTAATTTAAATAGAGCTGCTTTTCATTTGTTCCTGAGATGTGCATCTCTGCATCAGGTAGTGTTGTTACGCTGTCTAGATGTGTGTTGCCATGACAAGCGTGAGTCCCCCTGGTCCTGTACCACCAGTGGGGCACAGCACAAGTATCAACTGGGGCATGGGAAACTCTCACCAGTGGCAATGTAAGAGTGAGGGATGGGGGAGGTTTAATGGTGGAAAAGGAGGGGTCTGACATAGATGGGAGCTGGAGAACAGGAACAATGAATGAAGTGGGATGAGCATAGGAAAGAAGCAATCAAGAAGCAATTAACCAGAGCTTCACCGGGCAAGCCTTGGTTTGAGGCTTGCAGCTCCAAGAGTGAATATGCTGCAGGACCAATGACCCAAGCACAGGTGAAGAAACCCAGCCCAGCACTGCTGGCAATGGAGGGGAATAGCTAACAGCTGATGCCACAGACTTCTTGGGAGAGGAGAATTTCAGTAAAAGCCGCAGAGTACACCAGTGATTCCGCTGCCAGCTGGGCCAAGGTCCTTCCTTTATTTATTTCTCTATCTGGTTTCTTTGATCAACACCCTACAAATCTGAACACGGGACCCAAAACTGACCATATGTACTTTCGGAAGACAAAACCACACTGTTGAGCTTTTTCTCCTCCACTGCAAACAGCAAAAACTTGTTTCAGTTGGCTCAGTGTTTGACAGTGAACAACTCTGTGAGGAGGAAATGGAGACAGTATCATTTCCTAACATGTAAACTATAACCTGAAAAAACAACATAGCCCTCTCCTCCCAGCCAGAGAGGCTGCGGCATGGCTGGCACTTCAATAAGATGTGCAGCAGATGGGTTACAGCTGGGGTAATTCCTGCAGCTGACAAAGCCTGGGCACATGTTGGCTATTGGTGATCAATTCACCTTACAAAGACTGTGCTGAAGGCAACCGACTGCATTTACCCTGGATGCAAGCAAAAATAACGTAGCTGAAGCCAAGGCAGAAGAATGATGCAGTGTAAGTGGAACATTCATCTTTTCTCCTTAACCAAACTAGCCCTACAAACAAATAAAAAGCAGCCTCTGATAAATCAAGTTGCAATTGTGACAAGATTTGGTTTGTAACTGTTACAAGCAGTGATTTCATCCATGACCCAAAATACACAGGTATTTTATAAACAGGCTACACACTTGCAAGACGATTCACTTAAAGATACCTCAGAGGTAGATGATGTGAAGGTGCAATGACTGAGAAACTATTTAAAAATAATGATAAAATTTACAACTAAAAGAATAACTATCACCCTCTAACACAGTAGGCAAAGCTTCTATGCTGAACGAGAAATCCAGCTCCACATCAACACAATACAGCTTTTATGTTAGGGGATGAATTCTCCCAGAGAACTCGTGGGCAGTTCTTGAATTTTCTCTGCAGAACAATCTAGGGAGTTTTCTCCCAGGAAATTTAACTGCTAGTGGTAGGAAACACAGAGCGTATGATTTTCTACATGGCAAGGCATTGAATATCCGTGTAGCACTGCCCAGCTCTTCTCCTGCAAGTGAAGTCACAAACACATGCGTTGTCTTGGAAAAAACAAGGCAACCAGAAGACTTCTGATGGGCAAATACAGGAAAATGAATAAATTCAAGAAAATGCAATACTTCATCAGAAAGGTGTCCCCTGTGCTTCCAAATTCAAGCCCTGAACTTTTTTTTAATCTCTGTAGATCACTTCATAAACTAGCAGTAGAGCAAGCAGCTGCACATGTCTCCAGGGCATTGCTAACAGAAGTGACTTTTCCTTATTTATCATCAGCATCATCACACCTCAAAGGACAGGCACCACATGTGACCCTGCAGCACTCCCAGCACACTCATTCCCATCCCTTCCTTCTCAGCCACACAATACCCCGTGTCCCACGCTGCAGTCAGCCCAGCCCAAACGCTTCAAGTTCAGCTTGAACCTTAGGGGCAGTTGGTGTGACTTAAACGTATGCTCCTTTAAAGAACTAAGGGGTTACTTCCATGAAAAGTTTTCTGAGGTGTTCATTATTGCTATCAGAGGAATGAGGCTGAACCAGGCAGAGGGCAGCGCTTTACAGGGAATGCGGTTGTTCCCACGAACTTGCACTGGTGTTGTAAAGCACATCCAAAAGGTGTCCCAGGGATGGTCCTGGGGCAGGTGAGCCCATGCACACAGTGAGTTTATGGCTGCCTCCTTAGAAGAAAGCTCTGGCACATGTGGTGCCAAACTCGACACAAGGAGCAGGGCAGTGGTCAGCGTGATGCTGGGGCAGCTGCACAGCATACAGGCAGCAACAGCTCGTACGCACAAAGAGGTGCTGGTAAGTGGTGTTGCTGCCTTGCTGGGGTGGAAGGAGCCTCCTTCCAAAAAGCCATTGCCACATGCTACCAGGAGATAGCACAAGAGCCTTTCACTAGGGAAGATTCCTCAAAGTCTTCCCTAGGGATCCATAATCTTATTCCTCTCATCATTGTTACTAAGCAAGAGGAAAAAACACCCACTCTAATCCAGCACAGCTCTGATTTGCTCGAACGCTCAGCACCACTGAATTTAACCACAGGTTTAATACTCAACTTGCAAGTTATTCCCAGAATTGAAACAGTTATGTGGACTCTATGCCAGAATAACTCCTTCACAGAAATCCCACAGTCAATCAATTAAGAAAGCTTAAAGTAATCAGTCACCCACGGCCGATTGGATTTAGCAGTCAGTGAATGCTTTTTGTTCTTGGATCAACTACACCCACTTCTAAAGCTGATTAAAAAAAAATGTTGACACTCTCTTCCACCTGGCTGGGATGATAACCTGGCTGCAGCACTAATGAGCTCCCAGCTCAGCACACACTGCAGCGAGCACAGGCAGGTGGAAGAGAAGCAGCACCTGTGCACGGGAAGTTTCCTGACAACAGTTTTGGAAGCCAGTGGCACTTGGCTTAGGAAGGATGTGCCCTTGGACCTGGGAGGAGCAGGGATGCTGCTCACAAACGTGCAGCTGTGGCTCTCCTGCCTGACAGTACCACGGGGAAACGGTGCCATGGTGAATTGTCCAGACATAACAACTCTGCTGGCGCCTCTGGGAAGCAGCACCCAGCTTTTTGGGTTGTTTGCCTCCCGGCACGTAGTCACAGCCCAGTAAAGGTCCAGGTCCTGCTACTCTCAGCTGCCCATGCAAAGCTGAGTCACGAAGGGCATTGTGTCCACATGGCCCTGCCCACCTGACACTGACTGAATGGAGCAAGGGGGCTGTGTAGTTTTCCATTTCTTCCCTCCATCTGTGTATAGCAGAGATCAGAGGTTGGTGAGCAGTACATGGATATCCGGAGACATCCTGTCTCTTCCACAGCCACAGTGCAGCACTCTCAGTCTCCAGAAACAACACTGTGTCTCCGAGGACACAATGTCATGTTGCTGTCCTAAGCATTTGGCCAAACAAAACCCATCTGCAGCTATAGTGTAAGCCTGAAAACAGTGCTGGCAGAGAGCAGCAGTGGGTCTCCACAGAAGCCTTTGTGCTGTTGTTGGTACCATCATTTTGTATTGTTAAACATGTACTCAAATGTTTGTGAGTAATGGCCATTTTAAAAGTACAACAGATGAGAAAAACAACCTGAATGTGCTATCACCACTTAATCGTTGCCAAAACACACTTTTAAAAAGTTATTTTCTAGGGGAGAAGGGACCTTAAAGGTTTATGTAACCACATTGCTAAGATCTTCAAGATGATGCAAATCAGAGCAGCTCCAGTGAGATCAGTTCATACCACCTGGGGACCCAGATCTGCTCATTTATCCTCAGTTCTTATTGCCAGTGCCACCTTTTACAGGCCTTCCACACTACACTGCCTCCCTCAGCTCAGCACCTTCTTTAAGCATGGAAGAGCAACATCATTCAATTTCAATCTCTTCCCCCCCCCTCCCCGCGCAGAGCATTTTTTCTAGGAGAATTTTAACCAGTATTTCAAACAGGATGAAGTAAATGCTCTCCAGCGCTGGTCATACAATGCTAACCTGCATGCTGGAAGCTGTGGGTACACTCAGCAGATGAGCCAGGTGCTCCCCTGCCCTCCCTCAGGATTCCAGTACTGAACTGTTGAGTACCTAGGTGATCCTATCAGCAGGTAGCATGAGATAGCACCAAAATGCTACAGACAATTTACTTCATAATGAGGTTTTATAGAACAGACGCAGGAGAAAGTTCAAGAGCACCATAAAAAACAAGGATTTCAGAATCTTTTGTAGGTCTGGTTATGGGCTAGTCGTCCACAGCAGAGTACTGACAATAACTGCCCTATATATATATATATATATAGGTATGTAGGGAAGTAATTTACTGCATTGTATTCCTGTGGCTAGTCTTTCCATCCACCCATGGAGAACACATTTTACTAAGCTGATTGGAAAGGAATGCTTTAGGTTTCTTTGTTGTTGTTGTTTTAAAAATAAAGCTTCTACATATTCACATAACTTTCTCAGAGGGCTGCTGTAAACAAAGAATTATGTTCAGGGCCACTACTAGAAATAAGATATGTCAGAGATCTGTAACCCATTCTGTAGAAAATCAGTCAATGGCCCAAGGGTACTTCCTTACAAGAGAAAGGGTAAAATAACTGAGGTCAAGGCCTCAAATATAGCTCTAGTTTTAATCGTGTTGTTGATTTAGAGCATAACAAGATTGCTTTTTTTTTTCCCCTCCTCTTTTCAATTGTGTCAGGAAAAATAAAATGGGTTTTGACATCTAGAACAGCCCCAGTGTCACTCTATGAGCCATTCCTCACTGCTCCATGGGCAGCTACATACATTGACATCACATGCAAGTATGCTTCCTACTAACTGGAATTTCTGTCCTCATGCTATTCTGTTAAGTACACGGACAAAGTGAGGAGTATAGAGAGAACATAAGGGAATACTTCAATAAAATCCATGTAACTTGAAGAAAATGGAACCGTTGTGGTAAAGCTCACAGGGTGATTCCCAAGGTTTGGAAACTAGAAAGTGAAAAGAACAGAGGGACAGAGAGGAAAATACCCAAGTGCTCAATCCTCACTGGACATTTTGACAGCTACTTCTGAAAAAGATGTGCAGGTTTTGCTTTCCTCTTGCTATAAAGCCAAGCTATTTGTAAAAGCTTTTCTTCAGCTGCGTGAAATGGAATCTGTTTTTCCAGCCAAGACATATTCCCTCCTAACACTCAGCCTGGCCAAATAAAGACACCAGAGAAACACCCAGCCTGTTGGCTTTCTCTTCCCAAATATGAAAGGGAACCATGAACTGGCTTAAAAATTACGCTAATTCCATGTCACCAGCAGGAGCTCCCAGTGGCCAAGGCTGAGAGGGGCAGTTCCATTGGCTCCACTGGAACCCTTCCCAAGAAGAACTTGGTTCAAAGTATTTGTTGAATAGACAGGTCAAAAGCTAAAGGAACCATCCAGAAGGGCCACCATCCTTTCTGCAGGAACTCTGAACTGTATACATTACAGTATAGTTACAGTACAGGAGCTTGTAAGCCCTCAGTTAAGCAGGATTGTCACAGTACCATGCACTGGACACCCGCCTGTCCGGGTGCTACCATCACTCAACACCTTTTACACAACAGCCACTCAGCGCGTCCCCTCGGAGCCCTTCCCGCAGCAAGTCCGCGCTCTGCCCAGCACTCGGCCTCCAGGCCTCGTTACACCCCCAGCTCCTCCCCTCTTTCCCGCCCACGCCTCCCCCAGGAGCTCCGTGCGTTGCAGGCGAGCGCGCGGCGCAGCGCGGCGCAGAGGAAGCTGCAGTACCCCAGGACGCGCCCCGGCCAGAAGTGACCACGCGTAAGGACAGGCGCAGCCGATATAGCTGCCTTTAACTAGTTCCAGAGCGCCCCAAAAAGGTAGCACTGACATTTCGGAAATAAATTAAAAAAAAAAAAAAAAAAAAGTCGTTTACCCTTTTTGAGGATTAGGGCTCGCTAGAAACCCCAGAAGAAGGCAGTCCCTAAGCAGAATTGTTTCCCCTTCCGCTGCCAGCCCTTAAATGAGGTGAGGGAGGGGCAGACCCGGGTCGCACAGTGAAGTGCTGCACCTGTGTCCCCAGGGCTGCCGCGCCCCTTCACCAGGTGCTCAATCCCAGGCTCAGGCCCGGACCTAACGGTTACCCTACACCACGTCAAGGACCAGACAACGTGAGATGAGAGGAGCACGTCCCAGTAGTTCAAATGTAACAATATTATGATCCTGCAGTGTTTTTCTCAGGCACGGCACCCACAGGTAGGGCAATGTTTGCAAGGAAAAGTCATCGGGATTGTTAACGAGCACAACCCAGCTGCAGCACCCATCCCACATCACAAATGTAGTTGATGATGGGAGCGGATGATCCTGAAGGTTGTTTCCAAACGAGACGGCTCTATGACATGGAGCACATCGCACAGTCCGTGCGGTAACGAGAAAGAGTAACCTGCTTTAAGCACACACGGGGGTTATGCAGCTCAGACAAACTTCAAAGTGCACTCCTGTGAAATCTGCTGTAGAGAACTGACCTGTTTGGGGTAAATGCCACAATTAATACTTCCAGTTTTGTACTTGTATTCAATGTGGATAAGCCCTAATAATAAAAAGATGCAATAATTAGAACATTTCAGGTTTGTACAGCAACTACTTTATTATTTTCAAATGCAAATGTTTGCACTGTTTGCTATTTTACAATTTTACAAACTAGGTATAAAAGACCATAAATAAATGACATAAGTTATGTGTACCTAAAATTCATGGAGGGGAAAAACATTACAAATTAAAACAAAATAGAAAATCTATATATCTAACCCAGAGATCGTTCAAATGCACGAACCAAGAAATGCTGTTAGATTTTTTCAGTATGAACTAAATTATAATATGCCTCATACATTCTAATTTTAACCACAGTCCTTGCATATTCCAACATACTTGCAGTGATACAAAAAAATAAATGCACTCTCTTTTTATTCGTCTGATTAGTATTTCAGATTTTTTTTTTCTGGTTATGAAAATGTCACATAAAAAAAAATACTGCTTTTTAAGTCCTGCTCACTGGCTACTTCCAGCCTTTTGTATTTTACACATACATATTTTTAATACATAGATCCATCACAAAATCAGTACAGCAAGAAACCCAGACCAGCACTAACCCGCAGGTGTGAGCAGGACTTCCTACCCAGCAGGCTTGTGGTGCGGGCCGGCCCTGCAGTGGGAAGCAGTGGACAGCAGCTCGTGGCTCTCTCCTGCACCAGCTGCGCCCAGCGCAGCCCCAAGCCCTGCACCCAACCCCAGGCCCGGCTCCTTCTGGGGATGGTCACAAAGGGGCCGGCGAGGAGGGAAGAGACTTCGTGATGGCAGGCCGTGGCTCCAGACTGTGCTGCACTCTTGCTCTGAGCGGTGCACCTAGATCCTGTTCCAGGACCAGACCAGACCAGCGTGTGGCAGTCCTGTGGGCAGGAGGCCAGCAGGATGCATGCTCCCCAGGCTCCAGCACACAGCCCTGCTCAGAACTGGCTTGCACCAACAGAGCAGTGAGCTCTCCAAAGGCAGAAAGCTGTGGCAGGCAGCACCAGGGAGCCGCAGCACTGCTCCTCGGGCCCCGCAGTGCCTCCTGCGGCACTTCCTAGATGCTAGGAGCAGGGCACACCACAGCTCTCTGGCTAACGACTGCAACCTTGCAAATGTTGTGATTTCATTCCTTAACTGTGCAGGAAGCAAATTAGTGTTTAGATTATTAACTTATAAGTTTTCACAGCTTGCACACAGAGCAAGGTGCTTCTGTGAATGGAAGAACTGCATATATTTGTTCGCATTCAGCAAGTCTTTAAAACCCTACTTCTGCAGATAAAAAAGGCTACTTAAGAATTCAGTTCGGGGTTATCAGTGGATGGATATGCAGGTGCTGCCTCCATCACCTTGTCTCTGAGAAAATGGTTGCACTGGATCATGAACAGAACATTAGTAGGAAGAAACAACATTTAAGAAAATCTTTAGCACCCTTATGGATCCTATAATCCACAACTTCAAAACTGGAAACTGTCCCTGTTTTAGGCTGCAGAACTACTCGTTACATGTAGTGTGGCAGTTAAAAATACACCTACAGACACAGAAATTTCAACATTTTTCAATGCGTGTTCTTGCCGCCACTGCAGACGCGAGCTGCTGGGCCGTGCTCGCATGGCAGAGGGACGTCACATGGCTCCCAGGGCCGCATTCGGCACATTCACAGGCAGTTCTACGCACGATGTGACTCGCACACACACACGCACACAAACACACATACGCACCTTTCAGAGGAGATAATAATCCATTATCCATTCAAGGAAAAAAAAATATATTTATATCACTGCAATGGCACGTTTCGTGTAAAATGTCACATCAGCAATGTATACAGGCAGCTCACAGCAAACTGGGTTCTCCGCTGTGGCACCTGGCCCGGCGTCCATGGTAAAATGTGTTGTGTTCTGCCACCTGCATCCGAGATGCAGCAGTGACAGGCAGGGGAGTGAGGAGAGAAAATAACAGAATATATAAATAAAATCCAAGGTAGGAATAGAAAGCAGAAGGGAATAAAAAAAAATCAACAAGTCTGCAGGGCTTTGACGCAGTACATTCCTCCAGTGACAACTGGGTGCTGAATCTTACCGAGTTAGCTATCTTTCAGTGAAGAAAAAATGGAGTGGATGGCAAGGGAAAAAAAGAGAAAGTAAAAGTCACACTCTTTTCAGGGTTCGACGACTGTTCAGTGTGTGGTTTCCAGAATCAGTGCTAGGGAAGACGCAACCATGGATCCAGAAGGCTTCAAGGTCCAGTCTGTATTCCTCCATGGTCAATGAGATCAACAGGACGGGCTAGTAGGCCTTGAAGGCAAAATATAATTTCCCTGCACAAAAACAAAGCATAAATATTAAACAACGTGCATCAAGACAGACATGTACCTCTACCCCAACACCCCTCCGAGATTTCCCAAGAGAAGCACAGCTGTATCTTGGGCCAGCCATCATCTCCTTGGCAGGTGCAATTGCTAATTCACAACAGTGGAAGAGAGCTGAGATGGGAGCAGGCCGTGGAGTTAAACCTCTCCCCGGAGAGGGGAAGGATTTCCTAAAGGACAGAGGAGAAAGCAGGAAGAGAGGCAATTCCAAAACGAAAAGGGGCCGGATGGCACATGCCTCAGGAGCCAGCACCTCTCCCAGGGGAGAGCCCTTTGCCCCTTTAAGTCTTGTCTCCAGGACACACCTTCTAAATGGGGATGTCAGACACATGCATGTGCCACCTTTTATTTTTCAATCCACTTTCTTCCAGCTAAAAAGACATTCTAGTGCGTGTCCCCTCACTGGATATATTTTGCAACAAGGAAGGCATCAGTGGCAGTGCTGAAAATCTGGCACCTGAGCTGCCTTCTGAGTTTTCACTTTCTATGGAGGAAACTTTTCATTTTGTGTGGGAAAGTACTGGAATGGTTTGAATTACCATTACTAGTCTTCCAAGAAATCATTTTTGGAAATTGGCCAACAAATTGGGCATATTTTTTGTCTACATAAAAGGATAATCTCAACAGAATGCAACAGATTTACAGCAAAGGGAAACTTAAAAGTATCTCTGCACTTAAGCGAAAGAATTTTTACTGCTGAAGGTACAAGTACAGGTCTTTAAAATGAGTAACCGCTTCTTACGTCTCCTGGCAACCTGACATTAAAACATGCTGGTTTAAGTCATTTTTTAAAAGAAATATTAAAGTCCTGCAAATGGGAAAGCTTTTATAAGTAATACTGCAGAACAGTTTTTACTAAGCTGTCATGACATGACAGGATCTGAATTTAGCATCCCATGTTCTGAACAAGTTGTTTTCTGAGAAAGTTGGGGGTGAGGAAGAGTTATGGTTAAAATCAGCAAGTTATTGTTAAAAGTGACAAAAAGTGATGCAAGCAACACTGTGGGTACACTAAGTGTGACTTGTCCAATTGAGTGAGCTGTCTGGAATATCGAAGGAAGGAAATGATTAAAAAGAACTATATGACATACAAGGCCCTTAAATCATTTCTGAATTTGCTGTCAGGTGCAGTGTGGGACCAAAACAATACAAACCAAAGAACCCGTCAGCACCATCAAAATATAAATCTCACCTTCCTGACACTGTGCCAGGCACAGCTGAAAACCTGTATCTGTTCTACAGCACATATCCTCAAAGTCCCACTCTTCCCTATTGCGGCATAAGCATAAGATCCTGGCTCTTTTCCACATCTTTTACTTTGATCAAATCCTAGCACAGACTAAGAAATGAAGCACCATGAACATGTTGGATACTGTACTTCCACTGACCTTCTCCATGTGGCAAAGGGAACCGCTGCTTGAAAGAGAAAAGTCTGAAAGCTCCACAGCCATGACTACCAGAGCTGACTGCCGGCAAGATGGTCACGAAACCTCTCAAAGTGGCAGAATTTAGCACAGCAATAGCCAGCAGTCTTCCCAGAAGTCCAGTTCTGCCCAGTAATCCACGAGGTGGGTCATTCCACGTCTCAAGCCCGTAAATGGGTAGATTGCTAATCGCCAGGCACTGATTAGCCAAATGATATTCTCACTGAGGTTTCTGCAAAGTATCAGTGTTGCATCAAGTCTGCAAAAAATATCCTAGGGCAGATTCTTCATTCCAGTGAAAGATGCACAACTGTGGTTTCGCCCACAAATAAAACACTATGGTTGTAATCCTACAGGTCACAGGGAGAAGGAAAGTAATTTTGTTTTTTAAGCACAGTATCTGGCAGCAAACATAGCATCAAAACTTGACTGTGACATTATATTTATATAGATACATGTATTTTACATATCGTTGATCAACAGAGAAGTATGTTCCAGGAAACAATTTGTTCCAGGTCTGGTTTAGAATGACGGCTTGTCATTTCTGGAGGCCCCCCTCCCGACACACGCTCGGTTTCCGCAATCTGTACATCAAGCAATGCTGCAGATCTTTATTTCAACGGACGAGGAGACGAAGTAAAAAAAGTGCAGTTCTTCAATTAAAGTGCATGGATGAGGTAAACTAATTTCAAGAGTTTTGAGTTTATTCAGTACTGGCTCAGACGGGCACCATCCTGCCGTGCATCTGTTGCATTTGGGTGCGCATGGCTTGAACGCTGCTCAAGATCTTGTTCTGGTGCGCGATGGCAGTGATCCCGATCCTGGCCAGGTCGCTGTGAAAGCAAGAGGAGAAGACTGAGAACTGTGGGTCAGGTGCTGATGCAGAAACAAATATTAAAAGTCAGCCACATGCAACACAGCAAAAGCGAGGCAGATGTACAGAAATGTTTAATTAAATAAGTGAAGGCATTGTGGAGGCATTTTAAAGTCATACTCCGTCCAAATGAAAGGCATTCCATTCCTTTAATGAGTGTAATGATATGCAGCACAAAGCAAAGGAGGCTGATTAAATCCAGATTTACCAGTTTTTTTGTTATTGCGCTGAGTACTTACTCCTGGTTCATATGCACCACAGCCTCTAGGGTGGTATAGCCAGCAGCTGTGAAGTTATCCTTGTATCGCTCCATTTTAATGGCTTGGAGCCAGTCACTGACAGAAACAACCGCCGAGAACTCCGGGGAGCTGGGATCCAGCAGGGCTGTGCTGGGTCTGCATGCCAAACAGTGAAAGGACAGACAAACCGTGTCAGCTGATCGTGACTTTCAAACCCCAAGTCTGGGCTCTGCAATGATTATTCTCAGTGACTAGGGAGAGTATGGGCAACGAGTTGTGCCTAGTGAAACTCGTGGCTCTCTGCACAGCCAAGTAATATCAACTGCAAGAATCACGACAAGGTGCAAGGTAACAGGCCAACTTTTGCCAAGAATGAACTTAACCCTAGGCTATTATTACTGCTTTCAGGTGTGTCTTGAATCACAGTACTGTCCACAGGTTCCACCTCAGAGGCAGTCGGGTTCACAGAAAATGCTTTTTCTTCAAAAAACAAAGATGGCAATGCTGTAGCACGTTCAGCCTACCGAGTCTGCATCTCGCAGGCAGCAATGAAAAGCCGTGCCAATCCTGCATGTGTCAGATCGCAGCTCAGCAGCTATAGAAACACCACTGAAGTATGTGCGGAGGAAGGGTGAGCTCACACAACCCGCCAGACGGGTTTGGAGGGCAAAACTCAGGGCGGGTTCAGATAAGCCCTGTTTCTAGCCAGGTTCACAGGCAATATCGTGCATTCAATACAACTCAGGACAGCAGGGAGTTAATCCCCTCTTTAATCAACCCATTCCTGACCAGCACGTGTGCCAGGACTGGTGGGACTGATGCGAGCTTTGATCTTTCTTCGCACTGTGGAATGTGCTTCTCATTTTCTCTTGCACAATTTGCAAATAATTATTTTCACAAAATCCACTCCACTTATTAGTATCTCATTTATTATTTCATGTATATTATAAATCACACAGTTTCATTAAACCATTAAAAATTACTACTGTCTATCTAACCAAAACAATTATCGTCTAGCAATTCATTTGAAAACGCACATCATCAAAGATTAGGTGTGCAATAGCATAATTATGTATTGCCTAAGGCACTGGCTTCACGGTAGTAGCTCTTGGTGCAACTCCCTTACCATACTATCTAACACAAGACCAATGATAGCAACCTAATTATATACAATTACGCTTCACTTATAAAGTCATATATTAATAATGCTATACGCAAATTTGAAATTCACATTCCGAAGAGAAGAATTAAACATCCCTTAATATCCATACATATGGAATAACCTTGAATAGGCCTTGAACTTTTAAAAGATACATTTATTTTCAAAAAGCACCTCTAAATTGGAAACAAAGCAAAACGGAGTAGGTTCAATCAGCAATTCTTAAATCAAATTATCACAGCAGATCCGTATTGCAATTCTCACCATGTGAATTATTTAAGCCTTGAGGGTGGATACATGTTTTCCAGGCTACCATCACCAATTAGGGCGGTCTGGAAGATATGTGGTGACAGCGGCCTCACAGGATTAATAATCCCTCTTCTGATAATGTAAATTTTAAGTAAGAGCCACAAAGGGACCCTGGCTTTTAAAAACGAAAATACCTTTTTTCAGTATGTGGCTCTGTTGGAGGCTGAATCAGAGCCTCTCTTACTCTTTCACTGCCATCAAGAAACTTAATTTTGTATTTCCCAATGGCTATCTTTGCACCTTCTCTTCTGCTGAAAAATATTTTCCTCTTGTTTCTTTCTTTCCTGCTAAGCTTTATTTCCGTAATTCACTTTATGAAGCGAAGCCATTTGAAAATAAAAGAGCAAACTTAGTGTAAATTAGTAAAGCTCCTATTACTTCAGCAGGGTTTCACCATCTTAAACAAACTGCTGAGCTGTCCCAACAAAGATTTGTTGTTTCTAAAACTCTGGGAGTTTCCTTCCTACCGTGCTTCTTTTGCACGTACCAGGTATACCGTGCTCAGCAAACAAAACAAAACACCAATGTAATGCGGGATCAGTGCAGACATGAAACTGGCTTTCCACAAAATTAAATTCAAATTCACATAAAAATTAATCCACACCTTCCCAATGCCCGCGAGGCGTTGGCTGTAATGCCGTAACGCTCATTTGCAAATCCTACACAAATCTAGGGTTTATAAAACTTGATGATGTACTTTTCCTCCAGAAAACCACATCACTTTTGTTAGCTACATTGCATTAAGGAAACCCCTTCAAGCCTTTTTGCTGAGGTGGGAGAGGGAAAGACGCTGCAAACAGGGCTTGCCTGCATCAGAACCTTTTTTGACATAAGACTGTGTTATAAACCTGGTCAGCTCTTGTGTGATACAACAGCAGCTCTGCTCATTCATTTTCCTTCTCACAGAGCTAGCAGAGGCTGGGGTGCCCAGCTGGGTTTGGCAGTGTGCCAGGATGACTTTTGCTCTCTTGCACAGTGCAATGCCTGCTGTGCAGTCTGGCCCCGCAGAGCACGCTTTAGTTCCAATGCAGAAGCTTAGGTGATGTGAAGCTCTGCCTGTCACCTCCACTGTGCTCCCTCATAAATCACCATTATAGAAGTACAGCTGACCTGGAGCTCTCGCTGCCTGTCCTCTTCAGGCTGTTAGGGTTGCGGATGAGTTTGTCCAGCATGTTGACAATCTGTCCAAATTTAGGTCTGTCGCTGCGTTCCTTCTGCCAGCAGTCTAACATCAGCTGATGGAGAGCAATGGGGCAGTCCATTGGGGGTGGCAACCGATACCCTTCCTCAATGGCTTTAATAACCTATAAATGGCACAATTAGGAAGACATTAGAGAACATCACACACTACTCTCATCTACCATCTGACTATCATTTATCCTAGGGCGATCTGAAGTATGGAAACAAATCCGCAATTAAATGAAACAATATGAAAATTGCACTCTGAGTCAAGCAGTTGGTGGTCTCAGTACTGTCACTTCTCCTCAATAATTCAAAACTAAAAGGGTAAAGCAGACATCAGATATGGCAGGGCAATGTATCACAAAAGAGCACACGGGATAAAGGAAAGACAAAACAGAAAAAAGACAAAACTATGCGTGACAGTCTGAAGGTTGGCAGATCTTTAACATCTGTCAGTTCTGGGTAAGGTATGTTGAGATGAACATTTCCCCATCATTTCTAGTGGACAGCAGATCATCCCCTCCAACCTCCCCTCCTGGGCTAGTCCATCTTTGTCAGTAATACAGGCCTACACAGTACCTGTTCTCCCATCACTGTTATGTCCCGAACTGCAGTGATGGGGACCCTTTTGTGCAGCTTTATCAAGAAAGCTTGTTTATGCATCTCATACTTAACAGGAGCCAGAAAAACTGCAAGATGAAGCCATCTGAAACCCTCCAAAGACAGTTCCAGATCTCTGTATTCTGATGGCTTATTAGCTCTCTCAGGAGAACAGGACACGATCAGGACTCAATTCTGAGACAACAGGGCAGAAGCTCTCTGACTTTAATTAAATAAGAGTCTTCTGGCAGGTCTCACCAAGAGAGCAAAGTCCAGGAGTGCACAGAGACTGAACTGAACTAAATTCCCTCATTCTGGTCTTGTCTATCAGTGGCTAAAATCCACTGGGAGAACAGGATGAAGGATATGCTTGCACTATGAGAAGCTAATCAGTGTCCACAAAGAAAGTGGTTCTCACTAATTCAGGAATTAAGAAGATACTTTTGCAGCCTCTTGATTCTACAGACATCCAGAATAATTTCAAATCCAGTTGTGCTCTGATGTGAAAAGCACTGCTCTCACTGTTGAAAAAGCTTCTCACTGGAGAAAAAGTATGGTGTGTCTATGCCAGGTACTAAAAAGTGGATGCGAAGACAGTATTATTGGCTTTGACTGTCCTGTTCAGACTAGTTCTTTGACACTTGTAGCATTGTACATTAGCAGTACGTATTGGCCTAGTACACTAGCTCTGCGTTTGTTGCACTGAGGTCCTCTGGGTTGTATAGACATGCCTGATATAACTCAGACACATCTGGTGTTTTATTTTCTTGCTAAGTCTTGATGACTTCCTGTTAGCAATGGAAGGCAACACTGGGTGCCAGAACAGACATTTCACATCAGAAGGAAATTAAAATTATATCCTCCTGTTTAGATTAAACGCCATACACATCATCTAGACACTCTTTGAAAATGTTCAGCTCTACATAACAAAGCAAATGACTTGTCAAATCACTTAACTGCTCTCAAGACCATATATTCAGATTAACATTTTCCTCTTCCTTTGTATATTTGTAAATCCCCTAGGAAAAGTATTATGGATAATCTATGCCTCATTTTCACTGCTGTTTTTTTTTTTTTCATTTTAATAAAAATTCTGTTAGTAAAAGCTTATTAATAGTATTATTAAATACTCTTTTGGAATAGAAGCCATTGTGTGTAGTCCCTCTTGGAATACAATGAAGTAGTCCAGATGGTACACTTAAACAGGGCATACATAATTTAAGAATGGTCATTTAGGAAAGCTGCTCCTTAATGTCCTCAGGGGGCACCTATGTGATCGTCGCAAGGATTCTCTGACTGATAATCAGAACTGGATTTCATATATGTTGTTTCAGATCTCCTACAAGAAATAAAATTCTCTCTAAGATTTACAAGCATATTGGGGTTTGAAGAATTAACTACTATTAGGAAGCCTCATTAAAATTCAAGTGTTTTTTGGAATAGACTTTCAAAAAAGTCATTATTCAAATTTTCCTCCCCTTTTCAGTATTATTATCTAAAAGTTTAAATACATTCCTTTCCCTTTCCTCCATTCTTCTCCTCCTTATACCTACTTGTAGGTATGATCCTAACTTCAGAATCCCCTATTCCCTGGACACATATGAGGGATCAATAAACTTGCAGTATTCAATGAAGTATTTATACTGGAGAGGTTCCCTGGGAGAACAGGAATCCACCACTCATGATAACCTTCTAAAAACCAGGAGTAAACGTCTTACAACTACATAGCAACTGACATAGAAGAACATCAGCAGACATCTAAGGAAAAAGACAAAGGCATGGGGGAGAAAGGGAGAGAAGGGGAAGAGGAAGCCCCAGAGGGAGACTCACATCTTGATTGGACATATCCCAGTAAGGTCTCTCTCCATAGGACATCACTTCCCACATGACGATGCCATAGCTCCACACATCACTAGCCGATGTAAATTTACGGTAGGCAATTGCCTCTGGTGCAGTCCACCTGATAGGGATCTTGCCACCCTGTAATAAATAAAAGAAACCACAGGCTAGTGAGTCACTGACCCAGTAATGTGCATGGCTGACACTGTTCTGCAGTGCCATTACAAATCTAAAATGGCTTCCTGCACACAATTCCAGTATCCTTCTTAAAAAGACTTTACTTTCCTTTTTCTTTGCCATGAAACTGTCAGATATAACCAGGAGGCAATGCTGCCCATCTGTTTTCTTAAGCCACAAGGAGGGGAACCAGTAAATTGTTAAATGTATTTTTATCAGTCCTCTACTAGGCATAGTACATATACTTCAGCATAACCACTGCTTAGGGTTATGCTGAAGCATGAGAAAAAGCCAGGGGTTTTATAAAGTATATTTTAGAAATTTGGTTGACAAAACAAATAAGTATACGCTGTTAATTACTATTTCCTTGCTTGCCTGTCTGACTTGTTTGGCCTGTTTCAGAAATAAATGGGATTATAAGTGTTTTGCTTTTCAAAAAGTTAAAGAGATGATAAACTGGGAAGATTCATGAATACCATGGTGTTTCCCATGGGCAATATCCCAATTCCTTCCAGAGAAGTGCGAAGGCAAGCAAACCTCCGGGCTCCCCAAGTCTGGCTGGGAGGAGCTCCAGAACAGACCATGTTTCCCATACCTGCTGGAGAGAGTTGCCTCTTGCTACAATACTTATTTTAAAAAAATAAAAATGCTTGGGCACTCGATCTGGGCCACTGAGGTCCTGTACCCCTTTAAAGGAACTTGTTCCATCCAGTTTATCTGATTTTGCCCCAGCTGAGTGGACCCCAGGCCAGAGATTTCTCCTTTTGTTTATGGTAGCACACAAGGTGTTTTTAATTGAGTTTTTGGTTTCCTGCAGTTCCATTTGGGAAATGACTTTAACTGAACAAAGTTTTTAAGGTTTTTTTCATTTGCTTTTATGCTTTTTTGACTAAGTTTATTTTAGTAGGCTTTTTCTCAGCAATCCTGTAGACAGTTTTTATCCATAACTGAGTGCAGCATGTGCATACTTAATGGTTTACTGTCCTAGTACCTCTCTCAAGTATTTAATATGGACTTGTTCCAAAGGCAACTGAAACCAAAAGGTGTCCTTCTTCTGGCTCATCAGGCCCTTTGTGAACCAGTTTGTAACGGTAAGTGCCTCAGGGGGCTATGGGATGCTTTCACTTTAATGAGTTATCCTGCTAATGTGGAGAAAAACACCCCATTCTCTTAAGAAGGGATGCTTTAACAATTGCATTTTACTCCATTATCTCTGGTT
Source organism: Numida meleagris (assembly GCF_002078875.1). Taxonomy (NCBI): domain Eukaryota; kingdom Metazoa; phylum Chordata; class Aves; order Galliformes; family Numididae; genus Numida; species Numida meleagris. Next base: position 16,387,640 of record NC_034412.1, read on the forward strand.
ATGAAAAAGCTCTATTCCTCCCTTCAGAAACAGATGCACAGATACTGTTTATAAGCAGTTGTCATTCTAAAAATTGTCAGTAAGTTCTTTTTATTCAGCTGCTTGAGTACAGTGGAGTTTATCCAAAGCTTCCTGATCCTTCATTACTGATAACACATGAAGACAATGCACTGTAATGCAAATTGCATCGATTCCCTCTGGTTTACTCAAGAAAGAACATAATACTGTATCTGCACTCACTGAATACAAAGGGAGGCTTTTCAATCATTTCTTTCTTGCCTCTACACCTTTGTCTAAACTTTCATTTCCCTGAATACAGCTTTCCAGACCTAAACAGAAGTTTATTCTACTTGCCATTCTTATGAGTGAGAAATACCAAGGCTGGCCAGCATTTAATACTACATGAGTCTGTTGTTCCCCGTAATGAATGTGAAACCATTACAGGATGAGTGTTGGGATTAAACTGCAAAATGTGAGCACTGCAAACAAACTGTGCTAGGAAGAACAGATGGAAAATAGTAGATATGTAAAAATGAAGAAAATAAGCAATTTAAAAAAGAGATTTTTATAAACTCTGACTCTCTTTTCCACAAACATTTTAATTACAGGGGTATGGGGACAAAGCTGGTAATGGTCAGGATGTTGTTCTGTGGCCAGAAGCATTAGCACTATTCCACATGCAGCATATTAAAATGGCTTAGTAAAATTAGTAACAGTGGGATGCTGAAACACAGACAAAACAGGAAAGAAACAAACAGATAAACAAAAAGTGAGGCGAAAAAGCATGTACCTAATCTAATCTTGGGAATGCAGGCCCCATACTTTTCCCAGCCCAAATTATTTGGGGTCAAACTGAAGACCAGCTTTGCGATGGGGAAACGTGGACTTTTTTTGTATAGCATATCTGCCCTTGCTGTATCAAATCTCAGTGAGACTACACATTTGCAAATTATGCGTGTCTGTAGATATCGTAAATATCACAAGAAGGAATAGAAGCCCAAGCTCTAATTTCTGGCATCAGATTCTTGTCACACACTCCTAGCACACTAAAAAAAACAGAGGAGTACATGGGTCATACTCTCAGAGTAGAAATACCAATGCAGCCACTGATGGAGCAATAACACTGCATCAATTTATACTAGCTATAGAGTCTGGACTGATGTTTATTTTTATGTTCCAATATAGGTTTTCATTTATGACTGAGATTATTTTAAAACAAACCACCGTCACCTCCCACACAGTCAGATAAAAATATCAGTAGGCAAGAGGCATGAGAGGCAACTCACAGGACATTTTCTTCCCCTCCTTACCCGTGTGGTATAAGCTGCCTCAGGGTCATCTTCCAGGACACGGGACATGCCGAAGTCAGACACTTTGCAGACCAAGTTGCTGTTGACCAGTATGTTTCGAGCAGCTAGATCCCGATGCACATAGCTCATGTCAGACAGATACTTCATTCCTGAGCCGATGCCACGAAGCATCCCCACCAACTGGATTACTGTAAATCTGCCATCATTCTTCTGTATTTGGGGAAGGAAGAAAATCACAGAGCATTAAGCTAAAAGCTACATTATTGCCATTGCTGAAATTGGCAAGGAGCATATCTCCGGACCCTCATCTTCTCTCAAATAAAATGCAATGTTATTTCCTCTCTCTCCTGACTAGTGTCCATAATTCACCAGTAAAGTACAAACTCAGGGGTTTTGTCACAGCTTCTAGTGATGCGGTATCCAGTTTGCAATACATCCAGTTTTAATGAGTCTATAACATTGCTATGCTTTCAGAAATGGAAGACATCAAAACTGTTCCCATTAAACATGGATTATTTAAGGCCTTGCTATTTTAAACATTTTTAAACATAACATTTATTATATATCCATCCACATTACATTTATTCTGTATTTTGATAGGAACAACATCAGCAAAGAGACAGAATTTTCCAAGTACAAACGTAACGTCTTTTAAAATACTGACTTTTCAGTATCCCTCTGCAAAACAGAACCAGAATAAGAAAACAGAAGATGCTTCCCACTATAAAATTTCCTTAGCTTACTATGAAGAAATCACCTACCCGGAGGAAGGCATCCAAGGAGCCATTCTCCATGTACTCAGTTATGATCATCACTGGTTTACCTAGAGAGTGCAGAAAGAAAAACACAATTCCTTGATGAACACTGATGTTAATGGGATAAAAATGGGTTGCACATGATTTTACTGCCAAGACACCTGTCCTGCACAGTCTAATTTAATTTGAAAAGCACCAAGCTCATGCCTCAGCTGTGGAGAGCAAGTGAATAAATATTATAGGTTGGGGACATTCAAATGGCCCCATCTGGAAGGTTAACCCTTCAGACGACTCACTGACAAAGTCTTCAACTGAAGCGGCTCCCAGTCTCTAAAGAATATATGAATTGATAATGAAGAGCTAAGAAACAAAGATCTGTTCAAACTTGACAAAAATCTTTGGTGTGATTAAATTGCTTGCAGACAAGAAAGCCTTACTTTTCCAAAATGGAATTCACGAACGCTTTGGTCTACCCGTCTCTTTCGAAAGATCAATGCTTTAGGCAAGTTAGTAGCTGTCAGCAGCTACAAGGTACTCAAAGACAAGAAAGCAAAATACAAACGATTCCTCTCAACTTTCCCTGTCCCAAATTTGTATCCTGTATCTCTTGTTATTTATAAATGAGCCAAAGCCATTTGCCTCAGGAAGTCAGCCACAGGATAAATGATTCAATGAACTATGTCATATGTGGGGCACGATGCTACAGCAGCACTCAGCTTTCCATGCTGGAATCCAGAGAACCAACCCTGGGCAATCTGAAGAGAAATATGATGCAATTTTGCTAACATGGAGATGCTTTCTAGACATTCTGCTACCTAAAAATAACACCAGATACATAAGTAATGCTTGATGTTGTCTTAAGTGCTTTACAAAGTCATATGTTGCTGAAACTGGAAACAGGTACATACAAGTCAAACTAATTATTTAAGGGGGTTTATTATGCTCCATATTCAGCATCTGGACAAGAACGGGCCCAATATCATGAGTAGGGAGGGAAATAAAGAAGTGATTTGCCAAAGGCAGAACGGCAAATGCTCAGTCCCAAGATGAGCACTGTTAAGTCCACCTGAAGTCAAGGGAGCTCCAGGCTGGCATGGTAGCCCAGCAGTTTGCTTCAGCTATCAGAAGCATCGAGTTTCTTCCTACATAAAAGACAGTGCCCAAGAGAAACTCAGCTTCTGTAGTCCTTATAGCAGCATATTTTGGTCACATGCAAACTGGTATGTTTTCCTATGAAATGCCAGTCTGGTAGCTGAACCCTTTCTGATTTGCATAAACAAAGCAGAGGAGAGATGGTATGACATAAAGCAAACTATTCTGAATGTAGGGCTTAGTGACCTTTAAGGAAAGAGAGGTGATAAAACAACATCCTTCATTCACCTTTGCCAGCATTCTTGAGTAAAAAGAGAAAAAACTCCAAATCTGCATATGCCGCCGTTTCATTTATCCTCTGCAACTGTGACCAGAACCCTTCCACTGAACAAATACAGCTAAATGAGTTTTAATTAACCTTCCTCAATCAAAAGGCACTATGTCAACACGGAAGGGAAGAAAGGGAGACTCTTTCAGTGCATTAACACGTAATTTCATTACTCAGGCACTTCTTTAGCAGGGGAGAGGGAAAGAGAGAGGAGAAGTTACCATCAGTGAGTCAATTATTAAAGTACTTGACTAGCAGCCAATAATGTATTCATGGTTTCTTGCTGCCTCTCTCCCCTCAACCCCCATCTACTCCACTATTTATCTCACTTTTTAATTTTCAGTTTATTAAATGCATTCATTTATCACAGCATTCAGAAAACCTATGGAGAAATTGAGATAAATGCCTTCTTAAGTAGCCCTGTTTACTAAACGCACCAGCTCTGAGGTAAGCAAGCTGGCTTGCTGCAGGAGCAGTGCTCACTGCATGCCAGGCAATGAAGCATTCCTGGGTCAGGCTGCCACCTCCTCGGTACAAATTTCCAATCATTTTAATTCAGTGACAACTGCATTATGCAAATACATTTAGTCATTTATAACTGCAAGAGCTGTAACAGCTAAGGGGGTTCAATCTAGGGGGTATTCAACATAAAAATTCTCACATTGCCTCTTTTACAGAGGAGAAGGAACACAAATGTCCAGAAACACAAATGGTCGAGTAAGTGTTCAGATCTTGCTTTAGCAGCAGCTCACAAGCCTACTGTCTGCTTTCCTTGCTGCCCGGAGAATGAGGCCCTATATATTCAAAGGGTCTTTCAGGATTTGCAAACTGTGTGAGGTTTTGTCAATGTGCTATCTAGAGCAGCAGGACTAGAGACAATAACTACACCATCTCAGTGGCACTTTATGAAATCAGACCCAAGTGCATCTGTCTCACAGGTATATTTTCAGTTCTAGGAACTGGAAATAGCATTCAGCAAGCTCTGTCATTCTCTGTCTGAGGCAGGGTTCATGGCACCGTGAATGCTAACAGACTTACACACACACATACACACACACACAAAAAAAAAAGAGAGAAGAAGAAAAAAAGCCTAAAAAACAATACAAAACAAAACAAAAAACAACACAAAACAACCAAATAAAAAAGATCAGCCAGGTAATTCCTACGGAGTGAAGTTATCACACAATCAGAGAAAACAAATAAGCAAGTTTCACTCTAAAACAGATTACTTCATTTCAAAGGCTTGCTCCTTACATCTGTGCTTTGTACCTTAAGCATATGACTCCGTAGTTTTGTTTTGGTATTTTTCTCCCAATTATTTTAAATTCTTTGCTCACCATCTGCTTTTGCCTATCCTGTAACAATCAGCTCAGGCTAGCAAAGATGTGAAAGATGCCTGCTTGGCATAGCAAGAAGGGACAAAAAAGCCAAACCCTGCCATATTAATTCCCCCTACAAATCTTCCACAAGCTGCCTACAGATAGAATATCAATTGAAACCATAAAACCATTTATAGCTGACAACCAGATTAATGACTTGTCCTGCGCTGATTTCCTCCTATTAGCTATCAGTGGATCTGTTCCATCTGTCACTTCACAGGAAGGATGGTAAAAACAACAAAAAAAAAGAATGAAAAAACCAGCCACCCTCATTTCTCAGTGACTTCCAAATTGGCCTTATCATGAAAATGACCTACTTACATTTAGTAACTACACCTTCCAAGTGGATGATATTGGGGTGGTCAAATTGTCCCATGATGCTGGCCTCACTCAGGAAGTCTCTCCGTTGTTTGTCAGTGTAACCAGCTTTTAGAGTCTTGATAGCCACACAGATCTCTCTTTTTCCTGGAACTTTGAGACGTCCACTGCATACTTCACCAAATTCCCCTTAAGGAAAAAGCCACAAGAATCCATGGTCATGAGCATGAAGCATGCACTTTTATTGCCAAAATGTTACAGCAGTTCATTCTGGGGGAACTGTCATACAAAGATGAAAGGGCCCCACATTTCCTAAAAGCAAATTTAGAACTATATTTACTGCAAAAAAATGCAAAAAGTTCTGGCACTTACCCACACCGATAACTTTCTCAATCTTTATGCAGGAGGCATCAATTTCTTTGGCAAATTCCCTCACAGCTTGATTTGGATCCTCATATGTAAAAGGATCCACATATGTTCTGACACCTGCAAGGCAGAAATGTTTTATTTGAAGTCACTGATCTACATGCTGCTGAACACAGAACATATGAGACTGAAGTCTTAATGATATACAACAGCAAAGAGACTGCACAATAAAAGTGTACAGTAAGCCAGGAATGACTGATTAGAGAAGGAAGGACTTAATGTCTTTTTCCCCAGTATATACATTTTTTTATTTCCCAATATTGACTTAGTCAGGCTTTTGCCAATAAATTAGTTTCATAAATCACCTCCATTTTTAAGAGGCTAACAGTCTGGCTATACACCTGTGAGAATAAAAGACATCACATTTCCCTTTTGGGAACCAAGCAATTCTAAGCTCAGGTCCTAGGTTTGGTAGCTGGATGACTGAGATGGAACTAACAGTAGGATTCAGTCATGGAAATAAGGCAGCAAAGTTCCCATTTCCTTTCCTGCCTCTTGCCCATCCAAAACCTGCCTTCACAAAATATTGTGGGGAAAAATCATGTCTAGATAGCACTAGCCAAGAACAGAAATCTTTCAGTGGAAATGAACAATCAAGCAATTTTGTGAACCTTTCTCCCAACTCAAAAAACTTTTACATAGATGCTTCTATTTTTCCTGTTACTAAAGCATCTAGTTTTGAAAGAGAATGGATGCAAGCAAGGAAAACAGAAACACATTCATCTCAAGAGGAATGTCATCCCTTGTTTGCCAAACACCAGAACATGGGACATGTTTTCTGAAGCAGATCAAGAATAAACAAGCACCACTGCCTTTTACCTTGGTTCAAATGTTTCTCCTCATCTGCCTCTTGCTTAGCCTTACTGTATTTGCTGCGCCTGTCAGAACAAAAAAAAAAGAGCATTACAGTTCAAAATAAATATCTTACTTTGAGACAAGCTCTGTCTTCTTGACCTGTTTGCACCTGCCACAACCTGTGCTCAGCAGCTCCCCTACAACAGCCCATGACACAACTTTCCAGAGGGGTAATAGACTCCTCAAACTGCTCTAAATGTTACTGGCATCAACAAAGCATCAAGGGAAACACAGACCTTCGTATTTGCATCTCGGCATTTAAACAAAGAAAGCTTGAGTTCCAGCTACCTTCTCTTCAAATGTACATTTGCAATGCTGTGCAAAAAGGGTGCTAATTGCTTTTTAGCACTACCATATATAGATTCAGATGTTATAAGGGAAGTGTTTTGGTAGACTGATTTTAAACCTAATTAGGCAAATGCCAATACCAACACCCTTCTTCAACTGCAAATTTAAAGAAGGAAGCAGTCTATTAACACAGAAATCAGGATGGTGGGGGAAAAAAAACCAGTATCACAAATGCAGGTCCTGAAGAATTGTTGATTCTTTTAATCACTGCACAGTTGAAGGGGATAAAGAACTCTGGATGGAAGAGTTCTTCTGCTAAACCTGAGTTGGATACAATAATGCAGTACAGTATGTCAATTCTATAGATTATTATTTCTACGCTTACACATATGATTTTTGTATCCAGTTACGTACTTAATTAGTTCAGCTTTAAACTTCAATGGACAAGTTGCATTCAGAAAAGTTAACACGAGGTTAACCTGATAGGGAAGATATTGAGGAGTCAGCTCAACCAGGTATGCACTGGAATTTGAAGCTCTCCAGCCTCTAACGGTAAGTAAACAGAGAGATTTGATTCAGGGTACTCATAGAAAATTCAGAACCAGGCATAAAAACATATTCTGCCAAAGAAAAGGCCTTGTTGTTGCTTACTCCTCAGCTTGCTTGTTCCTCTGGAAGTCAGCAGCAAATCAGACCCCAGTTAGCAATTGGCAAGAGCCTGGGCTGGAGTGAAGAGGGAAAGAAAATGGAGAAACCAAGCCCCTACAAAGGGCAGTGAGACCAGCACTGCCTACGACGAGCAAGCTGCTGCCCAGGGTGGGAGCAGGAGCTGACCAGGCTACTGGGGCAAGCTGGTTCGGCCTCTGAACACAGTGATGGGTAGAGGAGAAATGGGAGTGGGTGAGAAAAAGGCCTTCCACTGGATGCGAGTTAGAAGTTAACATTTGGAGAAAACACATGACTTTAACAGCCTCAGTTTCAGCAAACCTTCCAAGTTTCGCCATTCCCCTCCTGCCAGGAAAACGCTTCTGCCCGTTAGCAAGAAGCCTCTCCTTCCTGCCCCGCACCTGGCCTGAGGGAATGGCAGCTTCCCATGGCTCTCAGCTAACTGCCACGTCCCAGCTTTTGTCTCTGCAACCTTTTGGTGCTGGCAGTTAAATAAAAACTACAAAGTGCTCACAAACAGAAGGAAAAAGATTTGGTTCAACATACCAAGACTACTTGATGTTTGAACCGAGCCTTACAGCTCTCAACAACATCAACAGGCCTGGTGTTCAGACATAAAACGCAGGTACACATCCAACCCTAAGTGGTTGGGAGCTTCTTGATGAAAGTCAGTTAAACACAAATGGCTCCAAATCACAAGAAGAGCCTCATTAAAAACCGCTCTGGATCCAAACACCAACGTAAACTATTTATTTGCCTGAGGACTTGCAGCACTGGTGTAACAGAGCTGAGCTAAGCAGAGGGACTGCTCCCCACTACTGAATGGGGTAAGGAGGGCAAATCTCACTGAGTGCCATGCAAGGCCAGGTCGCTAAGGGGACTGCAGAGATGGGCTCTGGTACAACACAACTTCTCTCAGAGGAAAGGAAAAAAGAAGCAAAAAAAAAAAACAAAACCCAAGATTCTGCATCTTAAATAGGACCCCTTCAAATTCATAGTATTAGTCTTCAGATACAGATGGGAAAACTAAAACACAAATGGCTTTGCACAAATGCGTTTTAAGGATGTGAAGATGCTTTTAATCTTCTTTTTAAAAAGATCACCCTAACAACAGATGAAAATAACTCTCCCCCACTAAAACCCAAAGAATTCAAAGTGCAAAAAGCAGAGGGAAACAAAGGGATTACTGTTCAAGCAATATAATTGTAGCTTATTAACTTTAAATAATACCTTCCAAACTAACTACCTACTTCCAGTTCTGCCCCTGTCACCTGGTGACCTTTCCTGGCTGGCCCAGGGCAGGCTTCTCCTGCCTGCCATTGTCCCCAGGCTGCCCAGCCGTCCGTCAGCCTTCATCTCCATGCCACGGGGCAAGCAGGGCGGCTGCTGGGGGCAGCTCACCTGAATGGCAGAAGGGAGCCTTTGTCACAGGCTTGAATTCCCTAATTACAGGGATTTGGGTGGTGGTGATTAAATAGAGGTATTCAGGAAAAGAACACAGAAGCTTTCAGAAGCTGCGGGGGTTGGAGGCAAAAGGAAATCTACAGGTGGGGCCTGGAGATACAAAGGGGGAAGGTCTGTGCCCAGCCAGAGGCTATTAGCACACACTGGGATGAGGCAGCGGGGAGCCTGTGCCCCAGCCCGCACTGCCCCTTCCACCTTCCCACCCCAAACCAGAGAGCTGCGGTATGCAGTGCTCGGGCACCTGGCTGGTGGAGCATGCTGAGCCAAAACCAGGAGCAAAAGGCAGGCATTTGTGTTCAGCTACCCTCGTGGAGCACACAGTAAAGCAATCTATCAGAAGAATTTCTGATGGAAAATTTTGGACGACCAAAGGATTCTGCAGAGCCAACTTGCTCCAGCCAATCCCCTCCAGCAAGTAGTTCTGACTGTTTTATGCTTTCCCAAATCCTTTAAAACTCTATTTTGAATACTCTAATTTTATTCCTTGTTCCTGTAGGGTAGGGCTTAGAAACACTTGCACTCCTGCTGTATCGCTCTGTCAATTTTAACCTCAGTAAACTTCAAACATTTAGGCAGATTAGTTCTCATATTGACACAAACCATTGCAGGACAGACCAAAGCAGCCTGAGCTGCCTGAAGGCAAAGTCCTTTGACAAATTTAGTTGAGAAGATGAATTTTGGGATTTGAGTCATTACTTGAAAAAACATGATGTTAAATTAGTAATAATAACCCAGGGTTCAAAAGTAGGCACCACCAGCATATGTCCAGTTCCCACATTTGGCGCACGGATGCAGAGAGGCCATGTCTGCAGGCCAAAGCACGGTTCTGGTTGTACAAATATGACTTCTAGGTCATGGCTATATTACAAAATCTCCTCACAGGGACTCTATGGACAAAGAAACATTTTCTCAGCTGAAGTAATTTTGGAACAAAGTGTAATTATTTTGCTATTAACTTCAACTGGTACAGGAACATCATGAAATATCCCCAAAGCACACACCTCTAAATGACATTGGTAAAGTGGTTAAAATCATTTGTGTAACAGTGAATATTAAAACAGATTCTGTTTATTGAGAACTACTTACAGCTACTGAAGAGCAGTGTATTGAGGAAGGCAATTAATTAACAAGGCACCATGCATTAGTATGCACAGAGCAGTTTCACTGCCCTAGTATTTCATTCCTCTTGCTGTCTTTCCCCTTCCACAGCCTCCCTGAGACCTACCAGTAAAGAGCTATAGGGCATCTCTGAATTCATTACCACCAGATTACTACTGCCACCATTCCTCCCAGTGCTTGGACGTACCTTATGTCCCTACTGCCCACCTGTTCTTCCTCTTTTTTTTTTTCCCTTTTTCTTTTTTTGTCCAAGTTAAACACTTGTGGGCAGAGATAACCGACCAGACAGCCTGAATGGGGAGAAGACCTGGCTGAGCAGGCACCCTCTCCAGCAAGTCTGTCAGCCACCTGGCTCCTGGCAGCCTTTCCTTTGACAGCTTTATGGCCAATACTAAAGAGAATCAATATGAGGGCAAGGGGTTGACATTTCATTTTCTAAAAAGTGATCCATTGAGGGCCAATCACCAAGCAGTGTTTATCAGCCTTGAGAAGTGACAATTTTTTTTTACAGGGGGAGGAGGGAAAGGAATCATCTCAAAGCAACTCGACAGGCTCAATTCTCCAAGGTGGCGACTCATAATTAGAAATCCAATGTATCCTGCTATCAATCCTGCCTTAAATAATAAAGTGATCAATAAAAGCAGAGGGGAGATTAAGTCATCAAGCTCAGTGATGCTATTTTCTGTTGCAATGGCTTTTAATAAACCTGTCTCTCTGCATTACATTTTCATACGTTCTGCTCTTCTTTCTTATTGCCAGCATGGAGGCTTTGAGGTGAACACCCACAGAAAGCTATTACAATGCTTGACTACGTTCCAGATATTATAACCATAGTGACTTAACTGCTCTTTAAGACAATTTAAGGTAAGAGAGTAAATCAAGAGGAGTTTGTGCACATTTATAGCTGATGCCATTAAACTGATCATCAGAGAATGACAAAACTTGTGCCCCTCAGATCCCACGCATCAGATGCGGTAATGATATGTCCAATTTTATCTCTGAATTACACTGAGGCAAAATCATGCTGATCTTCATAAATGAGACTGAACAATAAGTTGAAGACAGAAGCACACTGTGTTTCTGCTACACTGTCCTCCCATTTGCACGGTTGTTCCTGATGTACTATTTCAGTTTGGGGAAATGAACAAGTACCTGGTAGAAGATTCTGGATCTGCTTTGATGAAGTAACCATCGACTCATTCTGTTTACTGCCTATGATACTGAATGACTGCAGCTTCTGTTTTACAGTCATTTCCATCCACACTGGAAGGACTAACCCAAAGATTAATGCACACTCACACAGATTAAGACAAAATCACAAGAACAGCAGTCTGATAGCTTAGTTCACAACAGTGTGGTTGTTTATTCCCTGTGTACCAGGAGTCAGTCCAAAAAATCTACTGTACCCATACCGATTAAACTTAACTTCAAATTACACTAACCACAAATCTCTAGCTGGCTCGATTCTCAACGCCAGTCATTGGAATCAGCTTTGCATTTCAAGAGCAAATAGAGCTGGAACTATTGCCATTACATCACATGCTGCTGTGGTACTAATGTTGAGAAGATCAAAGCTACATGGGAGAAGGCTTGTAATGCAAATGTACTGTTTATGATGCTAATCAAAGAATTTAGCTTTGTCTGGAGGAGACAAAAAGCTCCCTCATGAAAGAAGAGGGAGAGAGAGAAGCTTAAGTTCTTACCTCCTGCTGATGACAAAGGCTGCAATGAGAATGACCACAAGAACAACACTGCCAGCCACTGAAACAAGCAGTACTGTGGGATTGGTACCATCGCCAATGATGGGGGAAGGAACTGGAAACAGAAAAGAGAGCATTAGTGTCAGACAACCTCAAAAAATCAACCTAGGAAGCACTCAATGAGGCTTTCTGGCTTGTGAAGGCAGTTTATAGTACTACTCAAATCTACTTTCAGGCCTCTATTATATAGTCATTTGACACAATTTTCCAAGAGAGCCCTAATTAGCTGAAGACAAGATGTTTGATAATGATTTTGGGAAGTTCAGTTCACTGGGAACAAGGACTCACTCTCCTCCTCTTCTTCAGTGTTGCTCAGAGGGTATAATGGCTATTTCTTTTCACCTTCCTAATTGCTTTCCACTGTTCTCTTTCTTTTTCTCTCAGTGGGGACAGATGATCACTCCACAACTGACACGAAGAGAATAAGTTGTCTTAAAATGTCTTCTGTCTTCCTGCTGGATTGATTACTTTCAGCTGTTAACATCCTGAAGGATGTTGCCACTGACTGGCATGACCTTACATTGATTTAAACAAACCTATCTGTCCAAAATGATACAGGCTTGGTCACATCACCTTCCTCCCACTGAAAAATTAACATTTTGGGGCGAAATCTGCATTTTTGCAGAAAGATTCCCTTTGAACAAAGGGAAAAGCTGTACTGACAGCATAATTCAAGCATTCTGTCTTTACACAACGGTGTAAGGGAAAGAGCAACTATGAGAGCTGATGTAGGACATCTGACTGATCTATGTCAATAGCTTGCAAAAGGGAGTAGCAGGGTTCTATTCCCCCGCAAAATAGATACTCCAAAAACATGTGCAAACATCTACATTTACATTTAACAAAATAGCTACGTAAATCTCTCCAGCATCTTTGTCTTCTAAATATTTATAGAGCGTATGCCTCCTTCTGCTACGCTGAAGTATTGTCATTGTTAGTGTTGAGAATACATTCGAACGGACGTTTAAGGTCAGATATCAGCGGGCATGTTATTACCTGTGTTAGTTGTGAACTCAAACGGTCCACTGAAGTCTCCGTATCCTGCTGCTGTCCTGGCCCGCACATGAAATACATATGAAGTCAGGGGGTTCAAACCTTTGATGTCAGTATTCCTGGAGGCTGTCTTCACAATGCGATAGCTGCGCTCGTTTTGGTCCTAACAAGAAAAGAACACAGTGGTGATCAAGTAAAAATGCCTCACTGTACTGTGAACCATGGAATCCCACTTCCTTGCCAAAACGATGATGAAAGAAGATGAGTAACAACCATGGAATTCTCAAAATACGTCCTGAGGGCTGCTGCTGTCCGCCTTGCTTAATACCCCTAGCACTGAGCAAGCCAAAAAAGGAGTGATAAGATGGTAGGTGTGATGCTCATATATCACTGATTACTTAAGAAATCACACAATGAAATCCTTTGGAAAACATCCAAACCTTCAAATATGAGCCTCCTGATGAGCAAACATTTTACTCACTGGCACTCTCTTTTTCCTCCTACCAGCCAGAAGCTGGAGTTTTTTATATGAAAAACTGATAATATATTAAAAAAAAAAAAAAAAAGGCTCAGAAAATGTCTTCCAGAACGCCCAATCTTTAAAATTATTTCATTTTTAGCTGGAAAATCCATCAGAAAAATGCATTAATCTAGCTTACCTGAAAACCAGTTGCCTTTTTCTGTTTGTGTTAGGGAGGCAAGTAAGTGATTATCTTTATTAAAAAAAAAAAAAGTATGCATGCATGTGAGAGAGAGAGCATACAAGCAAGAGCAGGTAATTGTACATTTCTGCAAAAGGACCTTCAAAGAAAATAGCTTTTTTCATAGTACCATAGCTGAGAAGTTATTTGAAGGAATAACATCTCCCTCTAACACGGAAAGTATGAAGAATGTAATTTTCTTTCCTTATTCTCTATTAAAAGCCATCCAGCCCACACCATCACTCTAAGCAGAAGCTATTGGCAAACAGATCGTATTATTATTACTGTCTTATATACTTCATTATTATACTTCTGTCTGTGATGTAAAACTAATGTCTCACTTCTGCCCAACGTTATTGATTCTCATTATAAATACGCTTCCTACAAAAGCTCAGTTCCTAGGTAAGAAAAAATAACAAAATAAACTCATGCCATACAGCTGGAACAGCCACTGAGTCGTCTTATGTCAAGCAACCATTCAAGTGCATGAAATCCTTAATTGAATGTCATTAAATTGAATCTATTTGGTTTCAAATGATGGAATCCTATCTGGAAATGAAACTGAAATTGAACAAAGTAAAAAGTTCTCCCCAAATCCAAACAGAACTCCTTGTTTGGTTATTTTTTTAACAGTACCTTTTCATAGTATTTGACTTCATACTCCAGGATGACTCCATTTGGCCTGTCAGGCTCCAGCCAGGCCAAGGCAACGCTGTGCCTCGTAATCTCTTTAGCCTGGATCAATGCAATCGGGGATGGTGCTGACAAGAAAAGAAAAAAAAGCAATAATTTGGGTTTTAACGAGGCATATTTTTTTAATCACAACATAAGCACTTTCAGAAACTGTTTTTCTCATGTGGGAGTTGGAATTATTAAGTATTTTTATTGTTTTCTCCAACAAAATTTCAATTTCTTTCTAATCAAGCTCGTTCTTGGATTCTGAGCAATACTAGACAGGTAAGCTTTGGACTAATGCTACAGTTTCCTAAGCAGCATAATGTTTATGGTGCTGAGGTTCAAACCTCCACAAAAAGGTAAGACACTAAAAGATTCTGCGTTATTTTTTTTTTAACCTTTGCTAGGCGCATTGCACAGATGTATCTTTATGTTCTGGTCCATAATGATTCTCCTCTTCCATCTCCTGAAATTAACTGGTGTTACGTGATTAGCTATTTGCACTACAAGAACTATGAAATTTCTGAAGGGCTAATCTCTAAAGCTGAGAAAATTTTCCCTCTGAATTAAGTAAAACCAGAATAAAGCTGAACATGCATGAACTTAGACCCTCCCATGAAAACCAGGAGACTCACATTTCAAGAGTTGGAGCCAATTTGTGCTTCCTGATTTGTCCTGCTTATGCCCTTGTTTGTGCACAGTGCCTGCAGACCCGAGCCAGATTTTGGGTCCGATTGCTCCTTCCCAGTCAGAAGACACCAGAGATTGGTCCCCCACGCATGAAACTGGAATAACCTGGTCCTGCCCCATGTGACAATACCATGTGTCAATAAAAAAAGCAGGATGGCACTGACAAGGGTAAGGGCTGTGTGATTTCTGGAAAAGCTCTACTTATCAACAAGCTATACTCAAAGATCCTTTAAACTGTATCTGCTTGCAGTAATAAGGGCTGCAACGAAGATGATAATGGAAAACATCTCACTGTGCACCCTGCACTTTCAATAGAGCCCCTGCTAATGCTGAAGTTCAGGTTTTTGACTGGTGGGAGGACAATGCAGTCTCCCTTTGACTGTGATAGTAGCAGGCTCACGGCTGTGCCGGGGGAGCAGGTTTTCTGAAGATTTATGAACCCGGCTGCCCCACTCTTGCTGTTGTGTTGTGGTGTAGTCACGTCTCTGGCCAACTGTTATCAAGCTCTTTTGATGCTGACAATAGCTGGTATAAATGGCAGAGTCTCCAGGGATAAGGAAGGACATTCATGAAATTTTTAATCTTATCTAACAAAGCTGTCCTGTATAACCAGAGATTAGGGGTCTTCCTAAATTGAATATATTTCTTCTTTTGTCTCCTGAAGCTGGAGACATATTGCTCTTTTTTTTACATTTTTTTCCCTTTCTTTTTGTCTCTTTTTCTACCCTTAACTTCGAGACGACAATCCGTGAAAGCGTTAAAGAGAGAAAAAAGTATCCTTGAAACACGTATCCTTGAAAACTATCGAGAAAGACAAATAAATAAAACAGTCACAATAAATGAAAGGAAAGTTGAATGTTGAAAGCCTCAAACCTACTTGACCATATCAGACAGTTCTGATGGAAGTGAAAATAACCAGCAGACGCCACAAAGTCACAAAAGGGTGTCTCCTCTTGATGTGAAACCATCAGGGAGCTGCTTCCTGATTTACTATTTGACAGTTTGGCATCTCTGTTAGAAATGCCTCCAGAACCTTTCTCTCTTTTTCCTTGTCTGTCTCTCACAGGCAAAGGCAAACACTGGCTGACAGAGGAGACTATAAACACAGCCAACAGGGAGGATCCAGGTGTGCTCCGTCAAGTTGTATCTGTGGCATGACTGCAAACCTCCTTAACAACCTCACAGTTCCTCAGCAGAGGTCTTCCCCCCCCCCCCCCCCTTTGCACTAAGAATGCCGCTCAGCTAATAAATTAGAAATCAGATTTGTTACCCTACACCACACATGACATTCCTGATAAACCAACCAGAGAGCAATCTGCTTAGTTAATCCGCGCCTCATGCAGGGCAGACAGGCAATTCTTTTTACCGAGAATCTTTCACTTATGCCGTTCTGACCTCAAGATTTGCAAACAGAAAGTTCACTTTCCTTCCTTCATCCTCTTTTTTACCCTGCTCGGTTTCCCATTTCATTTCTGCAGGTTTTTAGATTGGAATTTACTGAGTCCTTCAATACTGGGCTGGTAAGTGCTGTGTGAAAACACATTTCTTCTCTGTTGTAAAATGGCCGTTTACTGCACAAGAATAGATATTAACATCCACTCCTGGTGGAAGATGATAAGTTTTATACAGTTTCAAATGTGCTTCCTCATAAAATAGACAGCTGATCTTGGGCCCTACTCCATACTGTAATAAACATGCTCCTGGCTTCTGGGACAGGAAAGGACTTGTACATTGATTCCTTTCTTAATTCTCATTATTAGAATTGTAAGAACGGCCCTACTTTTACCTTCCTGTCCTTTGCACCTGTCAAATATTAAGCATTATGCAACTTTATCCTATTTTAAATCTATTTTTCTGTCTCCACTGATGACTAATTTGGTTCCCAGTTTTTGTTTTGGCTGTATATCCTGACTGTCCGTGTATCATAGAAATCCTTAGTGCTGAAGTCCAACTACAGGACAAAGTACCCAGATGACAAGAGGCCATCTAAGAGGTCTTCAGCATTTCTGCAGTACAGACCTATACTGGTCTATCCTACAGGATAGCACCTCAAGGACCTTGAGGAACTGGGGTGAGTAACCACAGTTACTACAGTTATCTCTCCGTGTGGATGAAATCCTCCTTTTCCAATTTTAGTTTCTCCAAACAGCCCTGCAAATCAAGTTTATTTGTGTGTTTTCCATGATCTACCAGACAGCCAGTCAGTAGAAGGCACCACCAGAAGACAGGCCTTCTGGGAGAACATCAGCTCTGGGTCTCCTCGGTCCTCTACAGGCAGAAGGCCTCAGCAGTGTGCTGGACAAACAGGCCATCACTGTGCCAGCTCATCACAGCAATCCAGGCGGCAGAACAGCCTTCTGGGTGAGCTCGTGCAAAATATTTTCATTCTTTGTTCTTCTGCATTTTGCCTTCAAATGGCCTCTTAGGGATGATGTGAAGATAAACATGTAACAAACTGTAAAACAATTCTTTGATCACGAGCATAATAGAAGGCAGAACTTTCTCTTATATGTGCACGGGCAACTTTTCATTACAGACACACACTCCTACATAAAACACATTGTGGATAGCTTGATCCAAAAGAACAGCGTACATAACTAAGATGTTCACAATAAGATCCCATAGTACTTCTGGAAGAGAATGGGAGACCTCTTTGTCTTTCTCCTTTTGCGCTTTCCTGTTCCCTACTCCCTGGTATTTGGAAAGGAATACTTAGCAAAATTTGTTCCTAAACCATCACTGCTTATAACAGCAAATTGTTCCACCCCACATGCGCAGGCAGCATGCACGGCACAGCAAAGCAGCCCATTTCCCAGGGAAGAATGACAAGCATCTTGGTATTCCAAAGGGGTCCTCTTGAACAAAAGCAGAGAGTGTAACTTTCTTAGTTCAAAGCTCAGCAGTTCCTCTCCCTCAAAAAACTCTGCTCCCTACTGATGTGAATGTTGCAATTTTCTTTTATCTACTTCCTCAATAACCTGCCATTAAACACCTACTAGTAGTTTTATTACTGCAGTTCTGAGCTTGTGGCCTACAGAGAGAGAAAGAGCACAGATGCACTGCAAAAACTTCACCCAAATGCCATAAAGTCATATCCCAAGGCTAATAAGTGCTGAATTATAACCATTTTTGAGGCGCTTGAAAGGATGGCAATGGTAGAGTGTCAGTTTTTCACTACCGGTTCAAATTAAGGGCCGGTGGGGTGGGAGGAAAGACAACTAATTAAATAAATAAATGAATAAATAGATGCAATAAAGTCTCTGGCATGTAGTCATCTATGAGTGAACACAGCCCTTTATGAAACTATACAGAACATGAGTGCTCACGTTATCACAGATGCACAATGCCCAGTCTTCTAGTGAAGATGCCTTCTTAACCACAACAGGGTTTACTTTCCACTCCCCATGATTTGAATTTAAATGGATCATGTTTACTCAAGGGGTCTTTCACTGATTGAAAAATATACCCACAGTTTGTACATTATCTCAGCTAAATTCAAATAACATATTTAAATTTAATTACTTGAAGCTTAGGGGTTTTCATGCTTTTCTTTTTTCCCCTCAATTGCACAAAACAACACTTATTTGTTCTTATCAATGGCTATGCACTTTGTCAAGCATCAAAATTAAATGCTTGAAAGCACTAATGATGTTACTGTGATTAAGGGTTTTTACCTTCCAGGGTAGATACTAAAAGCCTGCTCCATTATTAATTACTTTAAAAAAAAGATTTCTGAGAATCTAACACTGAAGAAAAGTCCTCTTAGAAATCAAAACAAGAAAATAAAAGATCTTGTACTAATTGGAACAAAACATTTAAGGAAACCTGGCACATTCTGTGTTTTCTCTTTAAATATTTACCTTGCAATATTGTGGGTTTTCTGCATGGCATTTTGTAAATTGTATTACCAAATAATCTCACAGCAGGAAAAGGATATACAGCACAGAGAATCAAATATGTTTTTGATCGCTTCTAAAGGCTATGTTCTCCAGGCCAGATTCTGATACTTTTTTTCACGTAGGGAGCCACTTATTATCCTGCCACAATGGCTTCAAATCAAGTGCAGCCCCTCTCAGCTACACATACCAGCCTAAATGACAAAGAAAGCAGCTCTGCTCCTTCCCAAAACCCTGGTACTGCTTCCTACCAGCGCCCAGGCCACTCACTCCACCTCCTGCCCAGACAGATCACTATGATCACTATTGCACCCCTCACTGGAGCACAGGGGTGGTGGTGCTCCCACCAATCCACTTGCAAACAAAGGAGAACGCATTCTACCATGACCAAATTTCCAAACACATGTATAGCATATGCATAACCCATACATGCACATAAGGATGAGCGTCTGAAAGGTTTTCACGCTTGTGAACCTGTGTTCACGCACAAATTTTAGATGTCTCCACACATCTGAGGAACTGATCTGGAACCTGGCACCGTTCCTCGCTGCCAGGATGACAGCTACAAGTCTCTCTGGGGTCCAGCACGACTGCAGGCTGGATATGCACTTTAAAAATGAACCGTGTATGTATTGCAATTTTGTTCACTAATCTCTGTGCATACATGGAGCAAACATTTGTACAAGTGATAAATGGGCCAGGTTAGGACTTGGACAAGGACCCAGAATGTTGATTGCTTAACTGAGCCACTGGAAGCCTCCCAAGGCTCCCTAGTCCTCGGTCTTCCCAGTGCCTGCCTCTCCCTCCCCAAGGAATGACGACCGGCAAGGAACCGCCCCCAGCCTGCAGACAGGGACAGGCCAGGATTCGGGCCAGCCCTTCCAAGCCTTGGCACTTAGAGCACAGACTTTAAGTCTGCACCACCAGAGAAAAATGCCTAAGGTTATTCACCCACATTTGACAGCCCTGGCTGCTGGAACGCGAAGCAATGTGACAGCTGAGCTTGGCCTCTTTCCTCAGTCCCTCTAACCAGCCGTGGTACTTCTCCAACCAAACCTTCCTTGGTACTAGACACGATGCTGCTTAGGAAAAGAACCAGCTCAGCCACAGGACTCTCTCCTACAACATCTTCATCCCGAAACACATCTTTCCCTTCTTCCAGGCTCCACCACACAGAACCTTTGAGCTCTCAGAAAAACAAGTGACAAGCTCTCAGACTTAGGGACCAGCCCACACCACTTATGTTTGTAATGATGTGTTCATAAAAGAAGGGGCTAGAAAATGAGATTTTAAAGACTGTTAACACTGTATTATTACATTTCAAATATTTCCTCTGTTTTAAAGTTTTCGTTTCTTGCCTCTCCCAAAAGAACCTGCACTGTAAATCTTGCCAAACCACAAAAGCTGGCTCTGACTTGCATCAAATCAAAAGCCTGCAGAAAAACCCAGGCTGTTAGCAGCAACAAATAGTAGCAGTTGAGAATTATTAGAGTGCTGTATATTTACCGTCCTACTCCAGCTTCAGTTCTTGGAGGCATGCAGCAACTGCTGAGGATCCATAAAGAGCCTGACTATTTTCTGGGCTCTGTGCGTCAGTTTTAGCACCAGAACGGCTCTCATTTTGATCAAATCCATGTTATGAGCTTAGGGCTGACCACAGTTCCCTATGGATCACATCAGGAACTGCAATGAGATGAGAGTGACGAAGACTTTGCACGCATAGGAGATGGCTTGCCCTGGCTGCTGCTCCCTTCTGAGGACCAGCTCTTGGCATTAATACAGGTGCTGGCCTTCCTACTGTGAAGGCCAAATCATGACTCTGTTAATGCAATGCAGGTCTGGATTAACTCCAGAGATCTGAATCTGCAACCCACAATCCCACTGATTGCTTTCAGCCAGAAGACTACAAAATCTACATAACATTTAGCAAGAGATCTGTATTGCAGCTCAAGCACGGGGTCTGTTTAGTCTGAGAACTGCTTGTTTTCTTCCCGCTAGCTTGCTAAGAAATCCTGTTGGCATGTTCTGACAAGGATAACTTAATAGTTGCCAGCAGAAACATGGCAGAATACTGTGCGTGCATTTCCTGTATGTAAGAATGCCAGTTTAAAACAAACAGGAAAACAAGGCTTTCAGTGGAAAGCAATTTATAAAAATCTGTCTTAACATTACAACCACTTAAAAATCAGCAACATTTCTAAATGCTTAAACTATAATGATTAACACAGGAAGGGTGAACGTACTTTATGCTATAGACTGCTCTAAGAAATTCTACTGCTATAAGCAATTTGTTAAGATTTGGTGTTAGTCAGCAGCTTTCTGACCTGAGCAGGTTTAGAGCCGCTGGTCACAAAGCAGGTCACGCTGCCGCTGTTCTTCCCTCCAGCAGAGGTTAGAATCTGACCCGGGATAAACAAAAATAAATCCTGTAGCCTCGAGAAGCTAACAGGGATGCTCCGCTGCCTTATAGTGGATTGACAGCAGTAGAGAGAAGGGGTCACACAGCCCTGTCAGAGATCGCTGGAGCTCTCATTGCCCTCCTTTAGGACCTGAACCAGGCAAACACTTGGAAGCAGGGTCTTGTGATTCCAGTCAGGGCTAAAAACTTCTGAGAATTACTCTGTTAATTCCCAGGCACCGGTCCAGGCAGCACCTGCAGAAACTCCTAATGCTGGGACACAGCACAGTTCTGCAGGAACCAGAGCCTGTAACCTCAAGTCATTAAAACAGATGATGATGTTGGAAGTAGGGCTATTCCCCAGCCTCTCAAAACACCTGGTCTGGAGCAGTCTAACCACATACCATCCCCAGGGCAGTTCCACCTCACGCACACTATTTGCTGCTCCCCCCAGAAGAGCAGCAGCCCCAGCAGCAAATCCCGCACCAGCAGCAGCCTGTGCTTCCCCCGTGCTGCTGGGTGAGATGGGCACCTGCCGAGCTGCCAGGCCAAATCAAACTCCCCCTCCAGCTCCTTCCACAGGGAAATCAAAGCTACCCCCTCCAGGATGCATGAAAAGCCCCCAGCTGATGCCCATATCCTGTTCACTAAGCCATTCCTCAAGGCAAGCAACCACGCAGCTGCTCCTTCTCTTTCTCCCATCCTTCTGCCCACAGAAGCTGGGACATGTCTGCATATGCTTCAAGAGCTAATCGATGACGGAGGTAAAGCTGTTCTTAAAGTCTACAGCACCAATGAACTTACTTTCTGCTTCTCTACCCTGCAAACCTCTTGGCTTGTGCAGCTGTTCAACCTCATGTAATAATGCATCAACAATCAATGAAACAATACTGATCGTATTGACTGCTCCTTTCAATATCCCAAAGGGGCAACCCTTCCTCTCACATGAAGGACAGCTGTCCTCTGACACTTCATGCCTATACCTGCTGACAGAACCCACTCCTGCTCACTGCTCCTTTCTCATGCTCACACCAAGCCACCAGGTCTGAGCCACTAAGGGGCAAATACGGGACTCGCTACCCAAGGCAACACATCTTAATGCTGTTCTCTTTCATTCTCACAGTTACTTTTCTATTTACTTTAAACATGGATATCTAGATGATATATATGTATTAAATAACTTCCTTCATCACTCCTTCTCAGCATTAAGAATATTAGATTCTGTAAAGAATTGCTTAAAAGCTTATTTGAAATTCAGACAAATAAAAGCCTCTGCCCTATCACTTACATGCTTTGGAAATACTGAAGCATCTTCTAAACAAAATAAATAAATAAATGTTATGACTCATTTTCCCAAAGCAGCATTTGCTATTTTAATAGATAGATTTGGCCACATTGTCTCATCCTGGCTTCTAAAGTGCTACAGTAATAGCAAAGAGTTAGAATTTGCCATTTGGGTTTCTCGAATCAATCACCCACCCTCAAAAATGCCAAGAATCTTGTAGAGAGAAGAGAAGCATGAGCACTCTGCTCCCACTGTGATACACCTAAGTGATGGGGATCCCCAGCACCTGCAGCATGGCTCCCAAATGTGCCCTTCTGAGCCTGCGGTTCAGGTCTTCTGGGCTCACAGTAAGTAAGCCTGGTGTCCTTTGTGGAGACACTGCTCTGACAGCACCTGGACATCTGCTGTTCTAGAGCGCCCCGTCAAAGATCCTCTTCTTCAGTGGAAGAAAAGATGCTTTGGAAAAGTAAGGAGAATTGGAAAGCGGCACATGAAGTTCTGCTGGGCCTCCACACTCACAGCTCTTCTCGCAGATACATTCACCAGAACTGAACTGAACCCATGTTCCTTCACTGCAACATGCAGACTTCTCAGGAAATTAAAAACTATAAATAGAGCTGAAGAGAAAGAGAACTATATTCTGCACACTGTGCTGCCGGAAAACCAAAGCTACCCAAACTTTGTCGGTCAGCAAAAAAAAAAAAATAGCTATGAGGGACAAAGTGGGGAAGAGCCATAAGCTTCCTGAAACACACAAACCTTGAAATTAAAATCTTAGCTCATGGTGTCAGTAACTGATTACATCATAGGTGGCACGTAATTAAACTCACATAGGGGTTTCATTATTTTGGTTTTGTGCTAGATACTGAAAACTAGTGCATTATTCGTTCAGAAAGTGTGTCAGTTAGAAAAACCCTAAATGGAGTAACTACTAGGTATGATAAGCAGCTACTCCAGTGGAAAGGACAGTTGTTAAAACTTACTGCGCAATGCAAGTGTCATTACAAAGCCTGGAAACAAATAATTAAAAAAAACCAACAACCTCTGAAGGTTCTGAAGATTGGGGTTCTACAAAGAATGCTGCTCTGTTTCATTCCTGGAGGAGTACCCATCCACAGCGCTGGGCAAATCAAAGCCTGGGAAAGCAACAGTCCCAGATCATTTTGGCCCAAGGTAGGACACCCCTGTTCTGCAGAGCTCCTCTGACTGGTGGTGGGTGCAGCTCATCGGTGCACAAAAATATTCTCCGGTTAAAGACAAACGGCACATTTGCAAGCAGCGCCAAACAAGGGTCCCTCTGCGTTCAGCCCACTCTTCTCCCAAGGTCCTTCCAAGCAGGTGCATAACTGCAGCAGTACCTTCCAGCAGCGGCAGGCGTGCAAGCAGAAGTGGAATGGTGGGAGCACCACGGGGCCGCACATCAGGCTGGGCCGCACATCAGGACGGCAGCATGGGGCAGCCCACACCTCTCTGCAACCCCCCAGGCCTGCATGGGGCGGCTCGGCCCGCAGAACAGAGCTCTGAGCCGCCCGCACCTCCCTCTCGTTTCCTGCCTTTTTTATGTGTGCAGAGTATCCTGATAAACGAGAGGGAAGGGTGCAGCCATTCCATCCGCATTCCCCTTTATGCTAAGAAAGATAAATTGAGGCTGATTCAGAGGACAGATTTAAAGAACGCACTATGTTATCTAGACAAGTGCAATCTTCCCAGGGAGCCGTTGGAGTGGGCTGTCTTGAGATCATGCCTTTATTTGTTTGCCAAAATAAATGGACAACGCACAGAACTCGATCCATACAGGAGGTACCTTTTCCAGCCCAGTATTCCTTCTGATTTCACTTAGCTGAAACTGTCTTATTCTATTATTTATTGATGGGCCCATTTAACGGCACATAGAAAATTAAAAATAATAAAAAGCTAATTAAAAGCTTCAGCACTTTCCTTTTAGTCTTCAAAAATCTACAGAACTGAAATACATTTATATCCAAAGCCCATTACAATTTTAAGGGTTTTTTTTTTTCTCTGTAATAATCCATGGATACTTCCAATGGATTTTAATGTAGACAAAACCAAAGCGATTTTATTGAACTGTAAAAGTATTTAATAAAAAATCAGAATCAGTCAATCTTCTTTTTAAGACTGAGTAATAGAATTCAATAGCAGGGATAAAAAACCTAATAAATCCTACAGGAAGAGCTCAGAGAGCGGAGACAAATGTTATAATTTCCTTTTGAGTTCAGTAGGACTTTTCCGTATGGGAAAGCTTAAAATGTAAATGACCAAGGGCATAAAATACAGATGCCACAGCTTCCTACACCCCTCTATACTATATTAAAAAATCTAAAAAATTATAATTTTTGTCACCATCCGATTACAAATCACAGCTTTCATAGACTCTCAACCTGCTTTCCGAGCTTCTGGGATCCCAGTTCCCGAATTTAGTAATGAAGGCAGATTACGTTAATCTAAGACGACGCCATGAAATCCTTCAAGTAGCGGCAGAGAGAGGCTCCGCATTTGCCTGCTTTGTTTGAGAGGGGAAGCCCACTGGAGCCTTGCCACGATAATAAAGTGCTCCCTGCATGCCAGTTCACACGTGGGGCTAAATCTGAAGTGACGTTTCTCTATGAAAGGAGCAGTATTCACTCGTGTGCTCAGCATTTTGATGTCCTCCAAAACCTGGCAAACATGATTATAGAGATCCAGCAGACATGCCACAGCTCTATTTAGTCCTCATGGTTCAACGCAATGCTATGCAAAAAATAAAATAAAAAATAGCAGGCTGCCTTGGGATGGCATTCTGGGAATAGCATTTCATGCATGTGGATGGCCTCGACACACTTTTTGCATCTCCTCATGCAAGGACAGAATATCCGCACCACGCAGGGCTGCACTGCCCATCCCTGCCAGGTCAGCTCAGCATCCTGCCCTTCAAACCAAGCAGGGGCAGAAACTTTGGGACTCGGGGACTGGCTGTGTTTATTTGTGCTGCCCTGTATGGCATTTTAATTAGTAACTGTGCGGATTTAAAGCCTTTGAATGGACACACAGGGGCAGTTGTGCAGCCCAGCTTTTGTATTTCCACTCTCTCAAAAAAATCCCGCTTGAGGACATCAGCGGGGGGTTAATGGAAGCTTTGATAAAGTTCTCCGGAGCCTTTTCTTGTTGCTCAACTACAGACTGGACTCTGCTGTCTTTCTGGCTGTCTTCCCATTAATTTAGTCAGCTGCAAAAACACCTAGAAGACTTAGAAGCCCAGCTGAACGTTTGGTAGCCGCAAATACTCTTGGGCCAAGTCTCCTTCCACGTCAAATTATTTCCTTGCAAATTGCTTAAGGGATGCGCTCAGACTGGATGCAAGGTTAGAGCGAGCAGCGGCACTGCGCTGCCGCTGGAAGGAAACGAGCAGTTAAACGCTCCGGAGCAAACGAGAGCTCCAGGACCACACCTTGAACCCTGTTGGTTTAGCAACTATTCATCTGTACCTCGTTAAGTGAGGGTTGAATCTGATCAGATTTGATGCCTCTTGAAAGTAAATTTCTATAATCATAAATATGGTCAATGCTAACCAGTCCCGAAACGAAGCACCTTTTTCCTAAGGCAGATATGTAGCAACCCCCACTTTCCACAGCAAACATGAGATCCTTTCAACAATGTGACCGAACCTTTATTTAAATGCTGCAATTACTTCTTGGCGCTACCTGACACACAACTTGTCTGAGCTGCTCACTGAACCCTGAAGCTGGTTATTTACTGAGGATCTTTACAAAGCGCTTTTTTTTCTTTCCTTCCGACCAAGACTTGTATCCCCCACCTTGAATACAAATTCATGGAAATGGGTGGTGCAGACGGCTTTGCCAGCAAGCAGGCAATTGTTATTTTAATTATTATTTCTTTGTGGAAAGCTGCAGTTACCTTAAAATAATAATTTAATCCCTCCTAACAATAGTTTTCCCGGTTTTGTTTTGAAGATGGCAGCACGTATACCTACAACTGCACATTTATTACAGACCATCAGTTAAAGCCTGTGCAAGAACAGAGCTGTTAATACGAAACTCCCACTTGCATCTGTCAGCTTGGAGAAGCTCCTTACGCAGACACATTATCTCACACACATAATTAAACATGCAGGGGAAGAAATCTGAAACGGCCAGCTCTCAATATCCCCGGGACACTGAGGAATCTCACGCGAAACACTGAAATTTGCCAATCCAAAAGCATTCCTGACTGTTTGCTTCCACACAGTTCCCAAATTTCTTGTGCTGGGATCACTTATCTCCGTGGATCTCCCATCACGTTTCTATTTGAAAGGCCTGTGGTTTCCCAGAAGACATTATTTGGTTTGCTTCAGAAATCCTTGTGGTAACTCCTTCCAATGCAAATCTCCACAGCGGGAGCCAAATTCCTCGGAGAAGCCAGGCGAGGATGGACGAGGCAGGTGGAACCCCACAGCAGCTGACAACTTGTCCTAGCCCTTCTGCTTGAAAAACGAGGGGAGGGGTTGCTAATTATGTCTAGCAGATAAGTGCAAAGCCTTAGAAACCACACTGGTTTAGATTCAAAATGAGAAAGTTGCATACAATTAGCCTGGAATTCTGCAAGATGCTGCAACGAATCACTCAGAGTGTCACGCTCACATATCACCCCTGCTTACCAGTTTTGAATCTCTTTCCCTACTGAGTTCACGCCTGACACAGCTCCGTTTGAGGAACAAGGAGACTGCTGATCCATCACCCTTAGTACAAACACCTTTAAAGCAACATAAAAACACCCCTTCGCAACTCCCCTTTTCCATTAGATGGACATTTTGCATAAATAAACCCGCAGCAGCCAGAAGTACGAAGCACATCCCGTGCTCTGGACATCTGGCCCACACCCAGCAGTTTGTCCAGAGATTATTTTCAAATCAGGCTTTTGGAGAACGGGGTGTGGGGGCAGGGCACTGCGAGCACTTGCACACGCCCAGGTACCAGCACGAGCTTCCTCGCAGTCGGTGCCTGCAGACAGGCCCCTGGGACAGGCTCTTTGTATCCTCTGGCTGCAGGGAGCCCGTAACTGGAAATGGTGAGAAGCAGGAGCTGGACAGCCCACCCGCCCACAGCCTCGGCAGGCCCTGGGAAGGACGATGTCCATCTTCAGAGCATCTGTTAATTTTATTGGCTAGAAGTAGTTTAAGGGTATTCGTGCTGTCACATAAAGAAAATTCTGCAATTGAAATCTAATTAACAATCTCTTTTGATGTTTCACTATAGAGCGATTCTTTATAGATAGTTATAAATATCCAGGAAAGGAGCATATTAAAAAGAAAATACTGAAAGCCTAGGTTTACTGGCTTTGGCATGTTTTGCTTTTGATCTGCCTGAGCAACTGTTACTTCATCGATATATGCAGTGCGCACTGACCAAGGGCAAAGCATGGCCATGAATTTTTACTGACTGCAGATTCAGTTCTGCACGGACTAAGCCACACTGGCAGAATGTAAGACCCTATATGCGTTTTCTGTGCTGTTCGGCACAACACGTGAGGAATGCTAATCAACATTTGAAAGGAAATGTGGGCTTTCAAAGGAGACCCAGTAAAATACAAAATGGGAATATATTCCCCTATGAACAAGTCCAGTAGAACCTGCGAGTCATCGGAAAGCAAGCAGCTCCCATTTCTTCCACCGAAACCGACCTAAAGGCCAAATAAACCGGAGGAGCAGTTGACATTTTCCTTCCCTACGCTGAACATCACTATTTTGGGTTCACTGCGGTTTGGTCATCCCAGGAGAGCCCTCCACCCACGCGGGCACTCCCAGCAGCGCTCCCGGTGGCACCGTGACCCACTTCTGCTCCTGCCTGGGAACGGGGCTGGGCTCCGGGTGGCACTGAGGGACCCAGGAGCACCTCAGAGGTGGGGAAGGACAGCAGCACGCCGGCCACTCCACTCTACTGTGAGATGGAGGGGTGACAGGCAACAGACAGCTAGATAAGCACGTGTGAGCGTTGGAGACAAAGGAGGCAGGAGGGAGGTGAGCACAGAAGGGGAAAAATGGGACAGGGAGCCTGAGACATTCATGAGATCAGTTCTTGATCCTTATCACAGGAGACATGAAAATAGCTGGTCTGATGTAGTGGGAGAAGGAGTAAGTTTATTTACTTAGTCTGCTTTTTTCATCCTAATTGGCATATCCTTCTCCACCTAGCTGAGATGGTCCACTTAAGGATGCACTGAGCCCAAGGTACCTAACAAGGTAACAAATCACCAGACAGTCTGTTTATTCAGAAATATCAAGCATTTAACTCCTGAGAGCAAAGGAGCAAGAATGAAGCCCATCCCTCACCAAATCTGGACCCAAATCCTGAGCCCTCGGCCACGCACGCAGCCGAACAGGACAGCCCACATGGCTGCCGGGCACCTGGGCACTCAGCTGTTCAGTAACACACAAAGTGCTCAGCGCCCCTTCGGAAAAACAAAAGCTTCCTGCTTGCTGTGAACAAGGTCTCTCTATTGAGAGATTTACTTTTAATTTTGAACAGCTTCAGGGCATTATCCGTAGTGAAAAGGAAAAAAAAAAAAAAAAAAAAGCCTGGAGATTTCTGAGCTGTTCACTCAGCTGCCTGGTAGGGCTCCTCACTGCAATCAGCCTCTGAGCAGCACCGTATGGAAGTGCCGGGCTGCATCTCCTCCACGCGTCGTTTCACATTTGTTAAGGGTGGACAAAATGCTGACTTCATTTGAGCAAAAACAGCCAGGCACTAAAGCCACCGCTGCTGGGAGGGACCCTCGGTACCAGCATTTCCCAGTACTCACTGGAGTAAGGTACTGGCTGCCAGTACCAGCAGCTCAGAGCTCCAGCCTTTGCTTTTTTCATTTCTTTTTCATGTAATGCAGGAAAAGAGTGGCAGCTCCAATCTCAAAAACCTCAAAAATATTATTATACCTAACATGTTTAATAGCAAGCAGAATTCACCATTAAAAAATTCTTAAAACGTCATCTATCTCCTAGAGATAGAAATGTTTACTAGGTTCTAAGCCCAAAATTTAAATTCTTTTTTTTTTTTTTTTTAAAAAAAGCCATAAAACCCAGAATCTTTTCAAAGGAAGCAGGAAAAATATTTTTTCAAATGCTTTTTGATCCCCCTTTGAATGGCAAAAGCTTATTTTCATTTAAACATTTTTCTCCAGTACTGGAAACTGAAAAGAGTTTCTAAACAAAGGTGGAAAGTAAACAGCCTCATTTCATTATCTCCAGGAGTAAAATGGCAAAAGCAAACAAAAAAACACCTGTGCCTTTCAACTGCACCTTTTGTGTCACTGCAACACATTTCTTCAGTTTTGTGCTGAATACACCGGTAACTGATTTCTCATTGTTTTCCCTGTGCCTCCAAATGCACGCCTTCCTTAGGGGCTGGCACCAATGGGAGCAAACGAGCAAAGAATGGGATTTCTGATTCTAACGTTAAAAATAATGTTCTAAAATTTCACTATATTTTTTGCAGATGATATGGTTGCATATCTGGGAGGTCATTTTGCGACTGGTGAAGCATCTCCAAGTCTCTTGCGTACCCATCATCTCTACTGAATTTAAGATGTGCCTCTTGCAAACAATGACAGCAAATTCCCCAGGATATGACCCCAAAGCACTGCTCACATCACTAAAGAACCGTGCTAACTCAGGTTTTTTTTTCTATTAAATGTTGGAAAGCACGTACATAGCAAAAACAACAGAGCACTTTACAGATTTTCCGTGTTGGTAGCTTTGTTTTGATCAGCAAAACAGGGAAGGAGTTTTGTGAAAGGACGAGTTTGACTCTCATCTTTCTGAAAACAAGAAATTCCTGCAGTGAAACCAAGGTTGCTTTACATCAGTATGAGAAAGGTGTAAAATCAAAAATGTGCCTATGACAGTGCTCTATCATGACATGATTTCTTTATAATGAAATATAGGGAAAGAAAATGAGTGGCACCGGAATTTTACTGCACCCCAGACGCACATTTACCACGATTAAACAGATCAGTACTTGGAAAACCCAAGGGCCCAACTTTACAAATCTTTTCTCAGGCAAGTAGTTTCACTAAAATCAATGGGATTATTTGCATACATAAGTACTATTTATCTTAGCTGAGATCTATAGGTTTAGGCCACAGATTTCTATTTAGATCTTCTATGCAGCAGAATACACAAAGTTGTGCAAAGAACAGGAGAAAATGAGCACCTTGGAGTTAATTTTCACATGTACCAGTAGTTCTCTCCAGCCCTCTGAAGCATTTGATAGACTGGGCCTGTTTTATAATTGGAAATGTTGGCAAAAATACAAATTTCCTGATGTGAAAAACTGCTACTCATGGATAATAAACAAAATCAATTCTTATTTGCATATTCAATCAGATCCCGGTTTGCATATTAAAGCATAAGATGGTGGAATTTTCACACGGTAGATGGATGCCACTCATTTATGCATATATGCATCCACTAATCCTTACACATGCCGGAATCAGTCAGAAATACTCTTCGCTAGGCATTCACAGCACAAAAACACTGTCCCTGATGCCATTCTCAACCCTTTCTTCTCGTACAGCATATGACAGCGCTCTCCCAAAGCTTTCTCCTACGACTCTGTCTTTTCACCAGTCAAACAACAGCTTCGATTTTTGAGTTATAATTTAAAAGGGATACTGTACCATTGTACTGTCAACCACACATGTAAAGAACAAAATAAACGGACCAGATTTTCAAAGGAGCTTCAAGTGGGACTTGACGATTTTGCTCGCAACTGTGACTGCAAAATTAAACACACCTCTCACTGCTAATACAGAATTGCACCGGACTACAGCTAGGATTTGCAAGTTTTGATTATGCATACCTACTTTTCATGTGCCTCTACTAGGAAACAGAATTCACAATATACATCGCCCAGTATTCTCAGAATATACCATATTCATATTGTCTCTTACTCCATAAATTCTACAGATAACTGATAGCCCCGTAAGCTATGCTCCAAGGTGCTGAATGCCTGCAACGTTTGTGGGACTTGAAGGCAACTGGTGCTGCGAGCAATTAGATAACAGGTTTGACAGTCTTGTAGCCAGTCTCACAGTCTGTACATTTAATTTGCATAAAGAAGAGTGTCACTTTCAAATGTATATAATTCTGTTCATTAAATTAAAAACTGAACTGGGATCCTGTGCTTGAAACCCTAGCTACCTGCAAGCAAGAAATATTCTCAAGTAATTAAAGGAAAAAATCATGTAAATGATCATCAAAGCTAAGCCCTGTTCTGCTGCAACCTTTGTCAGGTCAAGCACCAGGAACAGAAAAAACTGGAAGCGCTTAGGGTATCTGAAATAATCAGGTATAAACAGAAAGAGCATTTCACTCTTCCACATGAGTGTAATGCAAAAATCAGCCAGCACGAAGATGAAAGCTCGTATAGGATTTCTCAAGCAATGCCAGGTCTGATCAATTGAAATGTTGTTAGCAGCAGGTTAAGGAGGTATTTATTTAATAATGGGGCAGAATCTAATTGACTTTGCAGGGAGAAGAAAGCTAACATGCTGGCAAGTGAGCACCTACTCACTCTTTCTGAATCTCACCCAGCCCTTCTGGGGGGAGGCAGCAGTGCAGCGCTGTGCTCCCCAGGCTGTGCTGTGCCCTCCACAAACACCACGGGCACATCCGTGCCCATGTGCTGGGTCTGCCGAGGAGGGGCTGAGCTGCTGAGCAGCCCTGGCTCTGTCCCCTCCGCATCCTCCACGGCAGCTGTGCTGTTCTGCTTCCACAGAATGCCTCCCAGTGTCCTTGCAGCGTGCTGCAGCGCAGTTCTGCAACCAGCTACACCAGTCAAACCCTCCACAGCTCGTCTAGCTCTAAAGAATTTAAACGATCCATATAAATAACCCAGAAAATAAGGGTTTGACCCAGTTTTGCATCTTCGGGTACCCCGGGTTCATTTTCTCATGCAAAATTTAATGGAAACCACAGCTTTCCTAAAACCAGGCAAAAAAAACAGGAATCAAAAGTGTATTTAGGTTCCTACCTGCTTGGTTAGTTGTCACAGTGACTGACACTGCTTGGTCCTGGCTGGGGTTGTGCTTGGACACTCCATTCACTGCCCAGACCTCAAAGGTGTAGTTGGTGTGTGCCAGGAGGTCAGTGATGGAAACCTTAGTGGTTTTCAGCCCGTTCTGCTGAGGGCTGAAATGCACACCGCTGCCACAGGAGCGGCAGCGGCTGGGCTCCCCTGCACCGCAGCGCTTGCACACCACGTTGTAGGAGATGTCCTCCCGTCCTCCCTTGTTCTGTGGGGCGCTCCACTCCAAGTTCACCGACGTCTCGTTGACGTTGGAAATCAGGTTCTGGGGTGCAGACGGAGGGCCTAGTAAGGAAAAGTCCATGTTTTTAGTAACTGCAAAGATATAATACTATCTTCAGACTTAGGGCCCCGTGTGGGCAATCCCAATGAAGTCAGTGACAGTAGAGACCATGCAGAACTTTACTTTTCTGTTTTCTTACTGAACATGGAAAATGAACTAGTTGGACAACTTTTAATCTCTTCATCTGATGAAGTGACAGTATTTTCCAGCTCTCAATTAACCTGAAAGCCCAGTACTACAACCAAACAAGAGCTGTATTTTTCACTTGTACTACTTATACTTGTTTTGAAATCTTAACCATGTATTTGGTATATTTTACACTCATTTTACATGATCTCCTGAGCAAACCATCAAATGCACAAACCACTGCTTTGAGATTTTCAGAGTCTCCCATTACACACAGGCAGACACCCAGTGAAATTGTGGATCACCGAGTATTTTTTTTTTTAAGGAACAGAACTGCAATATTTTCCACACAAATTGATGTCAGATGGCATTCAGCAAATACTGAAGCCCACAGCATCAGTGCCCTTGTACCACAGGGCAGGAGACAAAAACCCATGTCATGTAGGCACGTTGCCGGTTGGCTCCAGCATGGGGATGGGGGCCG